>NW_010237240.1:5469-13093 GCF_000690775.1 Eurypyga helias | reverse complement strand
GCTGCCGAAAGCGGAATTAGAAACTCGTGGTGTGCAAACTTCAGCAAAGCAGCAGTTTTGAAGGCAATGCCAGTAAGTCCCTGCCACTTCAGTTGTCCAAACTAAACATCCCTGGCACATCCCCGTGCTGTGGTCAGGCTGTTTAAATTGTGCCGCCGATCTGTAATCGGAAGGTTTGTTTATTCCTGATGCCCTAAGCAGTGATACCTGGTGTGAAGATGCTCTCACCTAAATTTTACCTGCATCTAAACACATGGCCAGCGTAGCTTTCACCCTCTCCCCTTTCAGCACCCAAATGTCCTGGGGCTGGTGTTTGTGTGCTGGTTGCTGGAATCCATTTCGTAATTTTGGATCACGTGGCTTGTTTTATTTCTTTTGCAGTCTGAGTGACTGATTTGTACTGCTTACAGAAATGAAATGGACTCCTCTCTCCTTAGCTTGCTTGCCAAAATAATGTTTGTTCTGTCTTGTTCTGTTTTAGTTTTGGTTTTTTTAGCGTGGCAGAAGCATCCAGCAGTGCTGGCAGCTGGGCAGCTCTGAAGGAGCCTTCAGACTTTTCACCCTGGTCTTTTGGTCGGGCCGGTGCCTCCGGATTTAAGGGCTTTTAGTTAAACAGATTTGCAGGTAAGTCACCTTTTCCTTGCACTGCGATTAGGCTTTGTTTCTAATATGCAAAATAAGCGTCTTTCACCTCTGCGGTCCTCATTATGCCTTGGGTTTCACTGCCTAAAAATATGTGAGTTTTAGAAAATTGTAATTCTAAAGTCAAGGTTTGAGGGAGGTCGGCAGCAGTCAGAGGTGCTAAACCCCGGGGTCTCACGTAGCTTTTAAATCCTGCTCTGTATTCTGCCAGGAGCAGATTCTTTTGGACACTTAAGGTTAATAAGGAGCTCTGGCCATACTCGGTTTTCACGATTAATACAGCTGTATTGGAAGAGAAAATGGCAGAATTTATCTTGGATCACAAACCTGGATCCTGAATTCTGAATTGTTTCCCTCTCACCCTGCCTACAGTGAGACGGATCAGTGAGACTTTTGATTTTTGGCTTTACTTGGCCTTTACTTATCCTGCCAGTATTAAGAAGACTGATTTCTGTGGAAGACTTTTTGCAGGAAAGCTGCTTGCTTTACAAAATCCAGAAGTGTTCGCGCGGTGAGCGGTTAGCACTTTCAGAAAGCAAAAGGCTTCCCATTAGCGAAAATATATTGGAAGGGGATGAAAGTGTAACCACTGCCTTAGCACGTAAGATGCATGGATGAGAGGCAGCCAAATTATTTAGCTCTTGTCGTACTGCGTGGTACTGTGTCGGGGAATTTACTGCGATGGTTGCGCAGGGATTGCTTGCTGGTGGACGTACATCTTGCATCAGCAGAAGGGATCTGAGCTGATAGAGGCTGTGTATCACCGTGACAGTGTAAAGCACACTGTCGATGAAACGCTCTAGTTGCTCAAAATTGCATCCGTATACAGAGTTTTGCCAACCTCAAAATATTGATCAGCGAAATCAATTTTTTTCACATGCTGGTGGTACGGTGGCATTGCTAAAACTTTGCACGGAGCTGGTATTTGCAGAACCCTTGGCAGCTTGGAGCTGAATGCCTCTGCAGGCCCGGGGCAGCTGCCAGTGGGGGGCAGGAAGCAATAAACGGAGCCCAAGTTGCCAGGTTTTAGTCAGGATACGTTTGCGAGGTGCGTGATGGGACGTCGTTCGTGCCGACGTGTGACCTTGAGGCTTTTTCTAGTTTGCTTGCGTCATGAGGACCTAGGAGAAGCTCAGATCCTGTTTCCAGCTATGAGGTATGGCTCACCAGGGAAAGGAAAAGCTTTGTCCGGGCCAAGATGTTTGGAGAACAAGTCCCTTGCTCGTAAGCAAAGGCTGGAGACATGCTTCTAAGCGCTTTAAATCTGCCAGATACTCAAAACTGCCTTGGTTTGCTGGCAGAGGGAGAAGAGGGAAGGCTTTTCACCCTCCTTATCTTTGGGCCCAGGAGCTCTCGGGGCTCAGCTGTGTAATCTTCTTCCAAACTAGAGATTACTGAGCCTTCTCCCTACATTTCAGTGCCTCTGCTTGGTGGGGCTGCTGCCAAGCCCACCCTTGCTTTACCTTCCTCTCCCTGGCTCCCCTCCAGCCCCTCTGTTCCAAGCTCAGTGCTACAATGCCACGTTGGGGGGTAAAATCCCTGGTAACGTGGTTGTTCCTCTTCTGCGCTCAGGGTTAAAATGCGGGTGCGGGGGGTTTAGCCACCTGTTGTCCATGCAGCTTTTTTCCAAACTGCTGCTTGAGTTTGGCAAATTCATGACCAAAACATTGCCTGTGTTTAAAGATAAACTTCCAAAATACGTTGGTTGGTTTTCTTTTTTTTCCCCCTGCTTGGTCAGAATCATAGAACCATGGAATGGTTTGGGTTGGAAGGGAACTTAAAGACCATCCAGTCCCACCCCCTGCCATGGGCAGGGACACCTTCCACTAGCCCAGGTTGCTCCAAGCCTCATCCAGCCTGGCCTTGGACACTTCCAGGGATGAGGCATCCACAGCTTCTCTGGGCAACCTGTTCCACTGCCTCACCACCCTCTCCGTGAAGAATTCCTTCCTGATATCTAATCTAAACCTCCCTGCTTTCAATTTAAACCCGTTCCCCCTTGTCCTGTCACTACAGGCCCTTGGAAAAAGTCCCCCCCAGCTTCCTTGTAGCCCCTTCAGGTACTGGAAGGCTGCAGTAAGGTCTCCCCGGAGCCTTCTCTTCTCCAGGCTGAACAAGAAAAAGCATCCTGGGACGCATACGGGTAGGAGAGTGAGCCAGCAGCACGGTTTATCTCTGGGTGTTGCGGTGGGTATGTGTTATCCGTGACGTGAGAGTTACCTGCTAGAGGAGGCCCGCCGATGGCTGCTATCCCGGCGAAGAAAGCAGCAAACCCCAAGGAGCTGTGGAGTTTCTGCACACCCACTAGGTCTACCTGTTTGTAAACCAAAATGGGTAATTATGTGTTTGTAAACAAAAATGGGTGATTGAGTTCATGCGAATGCACAGCACGAGGGATTTTTTGGGGGAGGGCTTTTTTCCGGGGAGTTTCCTCTTCAGCTGCGGTTTTGAAAGGACTTTGCACCTAAAGGTCTGATCCAGCCTGGAATCCGCTCGCCTCCTTAAGGCCAGCATGGAAATTACTGGGATGTGAGATGCTTTTCTGCCTTCCAGCTGCTTGGGGATCTCCCAGATAACGCTGCTAAGACTTTGAGGGAGGTGTTTCAAACTCTGAATTCCTTCCCAGAAAGAAAGGCCAAATAGTGATACCTCCCCACCTGGATCCTGCCGTACCTGTCTGTGCCCATTACAGATAAATCTGGGATCAGGAGCAGGTATGCACAACCCTCTGTCTTAGCATTAGTGAGAGGGGGACCAGGATGAATCCATTCGTTTCCTATGAGCTGGAGCAGTCTCCTTGAGAAAGGCAGATGTGGAAGGCAATTAGCAGAGTCACATTTTTAAAAATCTGCAATAAATTCCCAGTGCTCCTGTTGCATCTGGGCTGTGGGTACCAGTGAGTGGGTTGGAGAGGAGATTTGGGGCTCTCCAGAGGCTCAGACAGGGAAGGCTGGAGGGCAGAACCCTCGTGCAGATCACCAAGGGCCCAGGATGGTTCAGCTTTATGAAAGGCTTTTCGGGTTATTTTGGAATACTGTTGGAAATGCCACATACTACGTTATTTAATGAAATATCCTACTCACCAGCACAGGGAGGATCAGAGCCATGAACCCACCGCAGAAAACAGCGAAGGCCACCGCGTAGGTCATGAGTAACGGGAAGGTGGTGGCCAGAGGACCGAGCAGGTTAGTGATGCCGCAGAGGACAAGGTAAGCCACGTGGTAGTGATACTTCTTGGTCCAGTTCTGGTCGGCGACCCAGCCCGAGAGCAGCTGGCTGACCATCTCCGTGATGCCTGCGGGGAAGAGGAGTTCACTGGAGCCTTAAAGAAGACTTCATTTTAATTTTTTTCCTGCTATTTTGCACTGTATTGCTGTGGAGCGCGTCCGGGCGTTCTTCGCTGTAAGAACGTGACCACAAAGGGCTGAAATGACGGGAAGTTACAGGAGGGTGTTTTTAGACTGTTGTAAAATTCATGCTTTTTATTTCTTTACCTTGGTGCCTGCTATTGCCAAGTGCCTGTGGGTGCACTAGAGTGGTCTGTAAAAATTCAATTAAGGGCTGTGCACTCCACAGAAAACTCTGAAATGCCCTTCAGTAAAAATTGGAAAGATAAGCGTGCCGTTTGAGCTCTCCTTCAAGATAAAGGAGCAGCAGGGTATGGAGAAGAAATATGCTTATGAGATTTTAATTTGTATAAAGGAGAAGACCAGCATTTTTTTTAAAGACTCAGCTGACTTTTGAAACTTAGATTTTTACATTTCTCAACACGTTTTTGTGAACTGAAGATCAGCGGAGTGCTCGCTGTCAGCTGACACCTTGCTGACCGCTGTGTCCCTCCTACTTTTTATTCAAATGCCAGTTTAATTCCAGTGCTCTCCTCGGTTCCTTGACAACATACATCATTTCTAAATATCATACAGCAGTGTAGAAGTCAAATTTAGTTTTGTACAATAAAATGTTTTACGATGACTGAGGTTGCAGCCGCTTTCTTAACCCGATGTGTCTTTGGTGTTAATCCCTGCTTATTATTTCAGGGCTGGGGGTTGGTGTTTTTTCCCTTGGAGGTGAATATGCCAAATCCAAGCGGCAACATCCAAGTTACTGCTGTATTTTTTTCCCCCAATACTGATTTTTTTTTTCTCTCTCTCTGCACACATTCCTGAGTCAAAGCGGAGGTCTTGGAATGCCAAATGACTCTGGATTTCTGTGGCTTGTGGGTTTTAGCAAAGCAGGGGCTGTGGTGGGAAGGCTTTAGGAGGACAGATAGCACCTATGTAATTGGAAACTTGCGTTTGTTGGGTGCAGCGAGGATGGGGGAATCATCTGGCTTAGGTTGAGAGAACCACCCACCATGTGAGAGCGACTTTGTACATGTACAGAAGGCGACGCTATATATACAGAAAGGGGGGTAAGGGCTGTGAGCTGAACCCTTTCCATGAAGATTTATTCTAGGACATATCTGGGACTATTTCTTGGCAAGATTTGTGTTGCTTTTCTCTCCTGTTTTGGTATCATTGTAATTATAAATGGGTTGAAAAGATTCTTTTGCCTACCAGCCACTGCAATGAGGTAAGAGGCATCCATGCTGCTTATGCCCAGCGTCCTGGCTCTCGCTGCCAGGTGGAAGGTGGGCACAAAGTAAGCCAAGTGGCTGAACAAAAAAGACCACGTGAAAATGCAGAAGACGGGATCCTTCAGTGGGGAGAAGTCGAGGAGAGGCTGAGAATTTTCTTTTTCCCTCAGTGGAAGGGATTTGTAGCTCCTCTCGACCTCGGTGGCTATTTCTGGCGAGCAGCTGTCCATGGAGGGTTTCTCAAGCCTTTCCAAAGCCGGGCCGGAGACATCTCTGCCACGGGGCATCTTGACTCCCTCCGTGGTGGGAAGGTTCTGTGCACTGTGAAGCTTTATTTCCCTGTGAGCGGTTTCATCTAAGCATCCATCGAGGGTTTCCGAATCCTTCTTTGCCATTGAAGACCCACCGTCTGGATTTTTAGGAGAGGAGCGTTGATGGGTGCGGACGGGGCGCAGCAGCATGCTGGAAGGCACGAGGTTTAACATGATGCCTCCAAAAATCAGGAGAGTTCCTGAGGGAAGACAAAAGATGCTTGGCATGGGAAGAGAGGAGCAGTAAGAAATGATCTTTCTAGAACCGGGTTTAGCTTGTATTGAACATGGAGAAAGCTCTGTCATGAGGAGGAGGTATCTTAAGCTTTTATTCCTGTTTTTCTAGCTGGAAGTCCCTTTTGCTGTGATATACGGAATGAATCTAGAGCTACCTCTGGGATTTGGGGCTTTGTTTCGTTTTCCATCTTTAGAAGCCCATTGCTCGTGACAGACCTTCAAGATAGCCTGAAACAGTGTAGTAAAAGTAGGGATTCTCATTTTGGGGTTTGGTTTGAGGGCTCTGTTTTGCCTCTGACTTAACTTTAATGATTAAGTGTTTAATCTTTAACAAGATGTCCCCAAAACTATCCTGGAAGAGGCAGAGTTGTTCCTCAGTGCATTCAATTTCAGTTTTTAAAAAGGGCCTCTTACGCTGCCTGGATATCCCCAAATACCCTTTTCATGCTGCTGAATTTGGACAGATGGGAGATGCGCTCACCTTGCCAGCCGTAAAAGTCAATGAGAAGTTGAGTGAACGGCGCTATTAGGAATGTCAGCCCCATCCCGGAGCGGGCGAGGGCGTTGGAGAAAGCCAGCCGTGTTCTGCAGCGCTTGGCCGTCATCACCGCGGCTGCCTGGTACAGGCAAGCGAACCCCACACCTGTGCGAAGGGGAGGAATAAGATGTCTGTGCCCAAAAAGCGGCTGCTTCATGTTGTGAGCTCTGGGGATTCAAGGTCCTGCCACCCCAAGCTTCTTGTCCTCAGTGGAGCTGCTCTGTAGGGCTCGTGGGCTGGAAGCAAGGGGACTTCTGCTGGTGCGGTTGGTGGAGAACAAGATTTTGTGCGTGGGGTTTCATATCTGGGGTTTTTGAGGTTGTGCGTTTTCAGTAAGGGATTTTAAGAGGCCAGGATGCCCCATGTGTGTAGTACCCAGGAAAAAAAAGCAACTTTAGTTGGGTTTAGCATGTTGAAACTGGTACTTTCTGCTCCTGAGCACAAAGCTTTGGGGTTTCAGAGAACATCTCATAGAAGGGAGTTGGGGATACTTTACTGTTCAAAAGGAACTGCATGATTTAACATCAAGGGAGCTGCTTTTACTCGTCATGCACAGGAAAATCTCTGCCCGACCGCGTCGCAGGCTGCTCACCCAGCAGAAGTCCCATGGAGACGCAGAGGAAGGGGACGCTGGTGGCCTGGGTGCTCAGCAGGCAGCCCCCGCCGATCAAGCTGGCCCCGATGATGGAGGTCGGCCGCTCGCCCAGCTTCCTGCAGACCACGGCCACGAGCGGGGCTGGAAGGGAAAGGAGGGGGTAATTTCGGGCTGAAGATGACAAATGATGCTTTGCAGGGCTTGGGGACTTGCACTGGGGTCATGGCATCTGGTGCCCTGGCCCATGTGCCTCCCTGGGGGGGGACACAAGAAACTGGGGTAGGTTAATATTCAGGAGGGTGGCCAAGAGACCTTGCCTCATACCCTGGGAGCTCGAGGGATGGGGCAGGAATTGAAGCCAAAACGTTCAGATGCCCTTAACCTGCATCGTAATCCACACCACGCTCAGCAGCCACGAGTTACTCAGCAGCTGGGGTGCGCGGGGGGCGTGATACTGGTGTTAGGGCCGAGGCTTTGCTCCGAATGTGTTTAATAAACCTGCTGCAGCGCGGCATCGTGACCCACGTGCTCCCCGTCCTTGGACCACGCTCCTGCTAAGGCACGGGTGGGTGTTGGCTGTGTCCTGCTTGCAGCAGTCTGGGATGGAAATGGGATCAGCAGAGAATCCCCAGTGCCCCTTACATCAAAGCAGACGGGCTGGAGGTTGGAGCGCTGCCCCGATCCTTACGGATAACGGCTCACCTCCTAAGAAGCGCAGGGAGGAC
>NW_010237240.1:0-5440 GCF_000690775.1 Eurypyga helias | reverse complement strand
AGCTGACCTGCTCGGAGGAGCCTCCCACCTCCTCTTGGAAAGCCACGAAGAAAATCCCAAAGGTCTTGAGCATCCCCATCACGAGCACGTTAACCTGAATTTGAAGCAGATGGAGGTGAGATGCCAAAGGGGTCGGGCAGGAGGAAAAAGCTTTTCCTTCTGCTTTTCTTGCATGGATAATTAAGTGTGTTTGGGGAGAAACAAGCTGGGACACGTTGACTGGTGTAGCACGTGTTGGGGAGTATCAGCAGGGTGGACTTGTGGCTTCGGTTTCATCCTAACAGTTCCTCAAAAAACCTCTGCAAACTGCCTTTTCCAAAGAAAAGATAACACTAGAGCCTGAAACTTGGAAGGATGTAAATTACTCTGTAAATTACTTTTTAATACTAAAAAATAATCTAAATGGGCCTTGGCACTCGGAAAGATCACTAGCAGTTGATGAGGTGCTGAGCGGAGTGGGCACGGGCGTTAGCCGGACTGGTTTCCCAGGCTTGTCCTTGCCCTGGGGGCAAAGGACAGTTTGTGTCCTTAATTTTAACTCCCTCCCTCCTCACTGGTAGCGGGTGGTTAATGATTGGCAGCGAGTTACTCTGGATGGAGTGGGAGTGGGGAAAGCTTTCCTGCGCTTCCCAGCTTTCCTAGCTGGAGGATGGCATTGTCTTCATCGCTGATGGGAACATGGTATTGAAGCCATCTTGACGTAGCTGGAGGATGGCATTGTCTTCATTGCTGATGGGAAGATGGTATTGAAGCCCGTCGCATGGAGATGGAATTAGTGCCTGTGAATGGTGTTGAGGTGCCCGGCCCCCAGGAGAGGGTAACTAAGGGCACGTTTGCTGCCTGCACCCAGCGCTGCTCCTGCAGTCAGTTCCTGGGGACCCATCTCCGCTCCGATCCTCCACTGCCCCAAGATGGGATCTCGCCCTTCCCAAAGGTACAAGACACCCCTTTGGGGGTTGACAGCCAAGGGATGGTGCGTATTATCGCTCCAAGCCGCTTTTTGGCCCCGTGCTGCAGGTTGGGCATCTTCATTTACATGACTGAGCTGTTTTCAGGTGTTTTCAGGCACCGGGGAAGGGGTGCCCCTGCTCAGCCCGCGGTGAGATGGGGGATGGCACACTCGGTGTGGCTGATTTTTGCCCTTAGCTCAGTGGGATCAGCCTGTCCTGTCCTCTGCTCTGCCTGAGACTCCAGACCTGCCATCAGCCCCAGCTCCAGGAGGTTTAGGTTTGTTCTCTGCTTACCAGGAAGAAGTGAAACACCACTCCCCATGCCCACCCTCCATCCGCAGCCTTGGCGTCTGGGCTCTTCCCGGCTGCTGGAGCCTCCGGCTCTTCCTCCTTCCATTCCCCTGGAAATGAGAATTTCAGGACACATGAACACCTCGCTCCGCTGCTGTTACAATTCAAAAACTGCTCCCACGGAAGCACCAGCTGCCTTTGAACCCTCTGGCTGCGTTGCTGTTAGCGAGGTGGGCACCGGTATTTTGCGTTCAGCTTTCGAGGGTGGGCGAAGCTTTTATCAACGTTATCGCTGCCTGCCAACAGCTTTAACATCCTTTCTCCTTCCCACCACATCACTGTAACCCCTTCAGCTTTAAGGGATGTTGGGACAAGCATCTTACTGCTGCTTTAGAGCCCATAGTTCGGTTGGTTTGGGCCGGGAGTCGGGGGCTCACTGTATCCATCTCTGAGCTCCTGTGGGAAGCTCTCCCTGCCCCATCCTTCTCTGCTTGCCTCCCTCCCATCCTCTCACCCATCTGGCAGCTCTGGCAGCGGCAGGATCCTGCCCGAGGGAGCAGCCAGACCCTAGAGCAATCGGGGCTGATAAGCCTGAAACGTTTCCTTACCGCCTTGCTGCTCCATGCCGGAAAATCCTTCCCAGAACAGTCGATTGCAAAGAGGAATCGTCTCTTCATTTGCTCCAGAGACTAAATCCCCCCTTCCTGACCTGGCACCCCAAATTCGGGTCCTTCATTTGCCTCCGGTGAGGATGATGGTGCCCGTCTTTCCTGCAGAGCCCCGAAGTGGGACATGGAGCCTGGCGAGTGCTGGGACTGGGTGGACGGAGCCCATCCTCCTCCTCCCCTTGCTTGCGGGGCCCCAAGGCCAGCAGTCCCTCCCCTTCCCCAGCCGCGAGCAGGAAACCCGGGGCTTTCAGAGCAGAAATCCTGTTGGTAGGAAAGAGGAAGGGAAGCCTGGAAGGATTAGAGCTCCAGGCAAAGCCCTGGGTCTTCCCAGACAGGGAGTGGAGCAGCAGCAGCAAGGGTGGACTGAAGCCAAGCCCGGGGCCGCAGGGGAGCAGAGCCCTGTCCCTGCCTGCCCTGCCACTCTGCACAGCCCTTGGCCTGGGAAAACACGTCACTTAAGAGGGAATGCTTTGGAAAGCGCTAGGTTTTCCAGCTAAGATGCTCGGCAGCTGGAGCGGAGCAGCCGTGCTGGTAGTCGAGCGGGATTTGAGTTGGCTTCGTGCCTCTATTGTAAATATGCACAAGCTCCCGGGTAAATACAGCCCTCACGCTTCCTCCCCCCGTTTCGGTTGACCTGTCACCCCAATCGGCGTTCCTGGGGTCAGATAAAATTGTCGGATTGTGATACCGATCTCTGCTCCCCTCCCTTGGCAGGGAAGGCAACGCTCTGGCTTGCCGGAGGAGCTTTCCCCGTAGGAGGACTTCCAATGTGTGCATTAAGCTTCTGCTTAAGAGGAGTGTTTTCTGCAGTGGGTGTGGTTTAAGGGCTTGAAGGACTGGGGGGCTCAGCAGGTGGGGTGCTGGGGGGAAGGCGGCAGCAGCAGCATCTGGTGCAGCATCTGCTCCTGGAGCTGTGGGATATCTGGGAGGAAACGCTCCCGGCTGGAGCTGCTTCCAGCCTGTCAGGGCGAGGGAACAGGGACCCTTCAGCGCTGCCGCAGAGCTCGGACACAACTCTGGCTGCCGGGGCTGGGTGGTTACGCAGAATTAACGCTGACCTCGCCAGGGCAGGCTCATCCCTGTGGCCTGTTTCGTACCCAGCGGCGGCTGAGATTGCGAATGTCGCTGCCAAGAGCTGCTCCTAGCTGTGAAGTCAGAGCGTGTCGTTTCACCCCTGACGGCGCTCATGCTCTGCTGAGAAGCCTCCCTCCACTTTCCGTGCAGCCAGCTCCTTTTTACTCCCTTACACGCTTGAGTGTGGCAGGTCGTCCTGCCTTCCCGCAGGATTTCCCTGCAGCATTTCAAACGCTCGAATCCATAAGAGGGCGAGAGGCCTGGGTTTGTGAGGATAACATCAACATCCATTTACCGACCACACGGGCACCAGGCAGCACAGGGCCAGCACGCCTCAGTTTAAACTTCAATCCATAATAAGCAACTCTCACACAGAACATTTAACCAGAGGAGGCTAAACATTTCCTAGGATAAATTCCTTGGAAGGTGTTTGTACCTTTTTCCCTGGAGGGGAGCCTCCATGAATTCAAGTCTTTGTGCACTGAGGGCAATGCTAGTGAAGGGATTGGGAAAAGTTTGGAGACAAGGCAGAGCAATGGGCAACGGTTTTCACAGGAGGAGCAAGGAGAAGCCAAGGGCAGCTTTTCCAGGTCATTTATTGATTTCTCCAACAAATAAGGCCACGCACATGTACACCCCGTAGTATCTGATCATTACACGAGCCTGGCGAGTGACTCACGTTTCACCCTCAGCAGCACAAGTGCTGAAGTGTGAGGTGGAGACCCCAGCAGCCGCACAGGAGCTGTTAAGTGGAGAGGGAGAGCCTTCCGCCCCGGTGTGGTACTACAAGCACGTTCTGCGCCCGAGCAGCAGGGGAGAGTGGTTGTCCAGTGAGGAGGAGCTGAGCCGGAGGCGGGAGTGGAGTGCTGCGCAGGTTCCCCAGGGTCAGGATGCTAGCTTGTGCACTGCTACAGTGATGCTGTCGTGCTTCTGGATCATGATATTCCTAGAACAAGGAAAGTGCAGAGGCAGGTGAGAAGCCAGCTGTGACAAGGGGCTGAGGTGGGTGGGACACTGGACAGGGGTATCATTCAGTGCCTGCAGCGACCCCCAGCTCTGGCTGACGGTTGCTGCATCTCTTCTGTCCACGCCCGTGAACGGTGCTGGGGAAGTCTTTGCCTGCCACCCTGGGCTTAATTATCTGTGGGGATCCCAAGTGTGGAAGGAGCATAGAGCTGCAGTAGCCACCACCCCCTGCAAGGTTTCCTACCGCTTTTAGTGCTCCTGCTCCTTGACGTGATGCTAATGGAAGGAATTCAACATCAGAAGGATATTGACCACTTGGAGCGAGTCCAGAGGAGGCCACGGAGATGATCAGAGGGCTGGAGCACCTCTCCTATGATGAAAGGCTGAGAGAATTGGGCTTGTTCAGCCTGGAGGAGGCTCCGACGAGACCTCACTGCAGCTTTCCAGTATCTGAAGGGGGCCTACAAGGGTACTGGGAGAGGACTTTTTACAAGAGCCTGTAGTGACAGGACAAGGGGTAACGGGTACAAATTGAAATCAGGGAGGTTTAGCTTAGATATCAGGAAGAAATTCTTCACAGAGAGGGTGGGGAGCACTGGGACAGTGTGCCCAGAGCAGCTGTGGATGCCCAATCCCTGGAAGTGTCCAAGGCCAGGCTGGATGGGGCTTGGAGCAACCTGGACTAGTGGAAGGGGTCCCTGCCCATGGCAGAGGGGTTGGAACTAGATGATCTTTAAGGCCCCTTCCAACCCAAACCATTCTATGATTCTGTGATTCTAATTCACATGCCTATGGCAGTGACTACCTCCCCCTGTAGCTTCAGAGATGGGGCTTCCTCCAAACCTGTCAGTTTAGCTCAAGATGAGGAGAGCTGCTATAGGGATCTGTCTGTGGGGAGGGCCCCGGGGCTGGAGGGAAAGACAAACAGGGACAAAAGTGACACCCCCAGGCTGGAAACGCACCCGCTGTCCGACTCCAGGCACACCACGGGTGTATCGGTCGGGTCGGAGGTCAGCTTGGCTGCCTGCTGGGCGAGGACGGAGATGACGCCGGCGTGCTCATCCGAGAGGGTTCCTCGGCCTGTGAGAGGTGGGAGACATTGGCTGAAGCCACACGGCCCTGACAGCGCTTTGTGGGACGTGGCCTCCCTCTTTTTGTGGGACGTGCCCTCCCTCTGGGGCCGAGGGGGGCTGCTCCTGCCTGGGCCCATCTGCCTCCCCTGTGCAGCTTCTCTCCGAATTATTGTCCTCAAACCACCAAAACCCCTGAATTTAAGTGGCAGGAAGAGCTGGCTCCAGTTGTGTCCCGTGTGTGTGTGGGAAGTGGAACACCATGGGGCTGGAGGGAGGCAGAGGGCACCCAGGGGACCCCCCCTAAAGCAAGTGGAGGGGGGAAGGCTGCTGTCGGGAAGGGCCTGGCACCCCCAAACTGTGTGTGGAAGGCCCCTACAAGAGAGGGCCCGGTGCCCCCTAACTGGGAGGGCTCCCGTCG
>NW_010237239.1:287-22938 GCF_000690775.1 Eurypyga helias | reverse complement strand
GGAGGGGACTGATCCTCCTCCTCCCCCACCGCCCTCCTGTTTGTAAAGGTTTTTAGATCTGCACGTCCAGAGTCTTTAAGGGATTTAGTTAATGCCGGCTGTGCCCTTTTACGGGTTTCTGGTGTGTGCTGGCGGGAAGGTCGGATTAGGGCTCCGCAGCAGGCCCGTGCACCTTGGGCTGAGGACCGCCGGCCGGTTTGCTGCGGGGTAGGCCAGCCCGCGGTGAACCGCCCTGGCGAGGGGAAGCGTTGCCTTCTCCCTCCCCTGCTACTCTGTGCCCCTCTTCAGATAAGCAGATCTTGCTGCCGTGGTGGTTTGGTGGCCTACACTCCCAAAATTAGCATGCCTGTAGTTCTAAGTAGGAGCATTTTTGGATTCTATGTTTCCCTTTCTGGACCGGAACATCCTCTCTCTGTTGCATTGGATGATTTTGTGGTAACTGTAGGTGAAAATAAGCACTAGGCAGAGGCAACCTGCCATCAATAAATTAAGCAACTTGCGGAAATGCTTTTCATAAAGCAATTATTCAAGCTAGAGTGCTTCAGACCTGGCGGATCTTCAGGATAAGCCTGCAAAATGTTTTTCTGCAGACAAACCTATAAAATTCATCATCCTAGTGGCTATGTAAAACCAAGGATTTAATAGAGATACTGATTTTATAGCTCATTGTAATCTCCCCGCTGATCTCATTGTACATTCCAAAACCACTGGAGTACCTATCTTTCCCTGTCCTTTCACACCTGCACTTTCTGATAATGCTAAAGAATCCCCTTGAGTCATCTTCTGCTCCATCGGTAGCACCTGACTTTTCCTTCAGAGATGGCCTGATACCCAAATAAATTATTGAACAGTTGTTCTCAGCCTGAGTTTACCTTCTGCTTCTTTAATTTATCTGCTTCTCTAATAGGAAACCTGCCTACTTTCTTTAACCATATTATTTAGTGTGATGCAAGATACTCCTACCTACAAGCTTTACCTTCTTCTGTTTTTTATGTATCCTCCACTTTGAAAAAGGCTAACTGGAGGAAAGCAAAAACCCAGCAGAACACAACATCAGTTTCCAACTCATAACCAGCACCAGCAGTGTTGCCAATAGTAAAGCGAGTGTACAAACTTCCGAGGTTTGCTATAACGGAAGAACAGAAGGCAGCAGGGTATCCTTGCCCCACAAGGTAGCTGCAGAAGAGCCTATTGGCTTTGTAGGAATTCGCTGATGACAGAATTAAGTATGCACTGATTTTTTGAGCATGAAAGGAGACTAGCCTACCAAAAGTAATGATGGAAAAAGTATCAACCATGTAAGCCGAATCCTGTACTTTTTGTCCTCCAAATTCAACCTTAATACTTAGTTAAAACTCCAGGCTCCTGGCGCTGTGCAAGCTGGTGTTGCTCTACTGACTTCATTTAAATAACAAGTCAGAAGAGTCTTGCCTGTGTGTTTTCCCTGGAAATCAGTATTTATGTACTATACGATTTTGCAACCCCGTTTCAAGTGGCAGAGGATTTATTGCATTGAGTAGACATTAAGACCTGGTAGAGAGCTTTCTTTTTCCCACAGTTCTTCAGAACTAACTTAGGCCGTTACAGAATTGAGTGGAACGTTGCTATTTCTGTTTTACTAGATGTTGTTTTGCATGATCCAAACATATGTTTATCCTAAAATATATTTCTTAATGCCATATGCCACGAAGATAGCAAGAACATCAAGTTTAAGCAATGGACATGTGTTCGACTGTAAACATGGACATATTGACTATCCGTGTTGATGTAATCACAGTGAGATAAAACTGATTTCAATCCGTTACATTAAGTTTCTTAACCCTGTTCCAGAAGAACCCCGTTCAAGGTCAGAAGATATGAAAAGGCATAAGCTTATGATTGCCAGCACACTTCCTAGACTGCAAGATGGTTTTGCACGGAAAGATCAGCTTTGTAGTCTTAAGGTGCTTGTAATCAGTACAAATATGACTTCTACTCTGTAATAAGGAAAAATTATCACTGGACAAAAAGCCACCTTAGCAAAAAATCATAGCTTTAAACAGCCTTTATATTTGAGAAGTTAAAAACTAGGCACCTACACATTTTGGACTAAAATAGTGTTTACTGAGATAACTTCACCTGTACTGCAAATCCCATTCCTGAGGATAGCAGGCATGAAAGGCAAGGAGCAGTTTGCCCTTTGTGTAAAAATTAAATCACAGATTAATTGCTACCCACCCTTACTTAACTGGATATTTAAGGAACTAAAGCATTACTCTGCAGCTGAAACTTACAGCCAGAATCCTCCCATCCTTAAATTCACTCTGAGTAGAGTTTATTTCTACAGGACTACCAACCGTATCTTTTATCACTGTTCTCACAACTTTGTTTTTCAAAGTGTCATGCAATTGCCTAGTACATATCTGCAACATTTTTAGCTCCTCATCATCGTGGGAATAGGGGCAGCTGGAAAATTATCCCTGTGTATTGTTGCTTTTTTCTCTTTCCACATGTCTCAGTAACCTGTCCTGCAGAGAGTGCTTTTTACTAAGTGGGTTTTGTACAGTGCAGGATGATACGGGGATTCAGTCTCTTAAGCAGGACAGGAAAACAAACACTCTTCGCAGACTCCGAGGAAGAGTTTATATGAATAGTATTTTCTTCCTTTAAATACAGTTCCATTCTTGATTTTGTGATGGCTCATAGTATTCTTTGTTCTAAGTTACTCAGTAATCTCAGCAACTGAGGGCCCAAAGTCCCAGAGTGGGTAGATTTCACAAGGTTATATTGTAAGTTGTTGTTCATTTCAGTGCTGACCTTTACCTATGCAGAATGTAGACGAAAACACTTTTGCAGTTAACCCTTCCTAATCTGTTACAGCTGTAGACATAGACAACGCCATAGTAGTTTGGTTTTTAAAAAAGAAAGCATTTGTATTCGGCTAATGCAGCCTGAGCCTGCACCAGTCAACCTAAGTTTTGCCAGAGACTTCGAGAATCGGAGTTGTTGATCCCAAATATTCAAATTCAAGGGGTGAGAGGAATTTCATCTGTTACCTTCATTATTTCAAGAGCTATCTTGCAGTGATCCGATCAAATACATGATTATGACTCACATGTCAAAAACATAGAGCAAATAAAGAAAATTGTACCTCCTGCTAAAATTGTTTCCGTAAATATTCATGAATTTGATCTAAAAATCCACTCTACTTCAGTTTGCTTTACCTTATGCTTGCAGGAAAAACGCAACTAAGGTACAAACTGTATTTGCTAGATAATTTTCTGATGTATCTAGCCAGTTTCACAAAGGTCAAAGATGTTTCTGGATTAGGATCCCTATAATTTTATATTCCATTCACTCTATTATACAGGTACAAACGTTACAAAACTTTTGGTTTTTCCTCTGCTCTCCTTTGTTTCTTTTTTTTGTTCTATATCATTCTTCTCCATACTGAACTATCACTGCCTGCTGCTTCATTATTTCAGTCACTGTAACAACACAGTAGCTTGATTTCTTTTGTCTGCGTCCGCTGTACTTTTTCAGCTCTCCACCTGATCTCCTCCTCACGCAGAAGCCGAGTGTACATCACGTTAACCTCCCCTAGTTACTCCAGTGGCATAGCAACCATAGCCTGCAGTGCCAGGAGAGCCCGTCTCACGAGTGGCGAGGACCACAGACCTCTCACAGGAGTTGTGCCAACTTCCCCCTTCCACTCCTGCCTGCCAGTTTCAGGAAGGGCACTGAGTTTAAAAAGCCCATGGAAGAGAGCTGTGATAAACACAAGCTTGATGCACCTTGCAGGAAACAGTGTCTGCATCGTGCAAGTAAACGATGTAGAATCAAGCCAAGGCAAGAGGATATTGAGAATACAGAAGAAATAAATTGCATACATAGCTAAAAATAAAAACTGCCCTATATTTGCAATATGTCTTTGACCTGTCGAGATTTTACTGTTGTTTTATTCTTTAATGCTAATCTAGTTTTCTCCATCAGTGCCTTATTCCACGTCCACCTCAGTTCTGAATAGTAACTGACACATTATCACTTCCATCCTGGGACTTTCAGAGGGATGAATGGAGGTGGGGGGAAAGGTTTCACTTCATTACCAATCTGCTGCAAGTGCCATGCCTGCAGAAGCGGGTGATGTCATGTGCTTGCACTCCTCTTGCACAGGATTTTTCAGCTTTGCAGCCACTGGGTGATCTGTGGCATTCAGCTTATCCACAGAAAGGCTAAAGTACTGTAACAGTTTTCCATCAGATGAGAAAACAAATCTGCCTTATTATGTGGACACATTATAAGTACTGCAGGGGAAGAAGGAGGACACATGGCCAGGGAAAAGAGTGGTTAGTAATGCCATAATTACCAATTTGTAGTAATTGTCAAGCCATGTTTTTTGGCACCAAAACCTCCTACTCTTATAAATGCTGTAAAGATAAACACCTATAAAGACAAAAGTTATAAAAAAAAAATCAAAATAATGAGGATTGTGTAGGACCTACACTCCATTAAATAGGTGAATATGCTAAAAAGTGCAAGATTATGCAATTATTCAGAGTTCTTTCACATGAAAAGCCTCTTTTTCCAGAGCTCATGTAAGCAGGTTGATTAATATATCTATCAAATACAAGGCTTCAGACTGCTCAGTGATAATACCTGGAAGATTCAAATAGAATTATCATTTAGTGATTTTATTTTACCTCTACAGACTGTGACTGAAGGCTTCTCAGGTAAGCCCAAGAGCTAAATGAATACCGAGTTGCTTTTCATATTAGGAATACACAGAAGTGACTCATAACCGATGAATACTGATAAGGCATTTTTGACAAGAAGTAGCTGTTTAGAACTGCTAGTCTAGAAGATAAAATTGCTGGAGAAGAGGCTTCTCGGGTAACGTACACAGCTGGGCAGTAAGTTCTCACAGCTCCTGAGGGAAGGGAAGCAAACCCTCCAAACGCACAGGGTGCAGCGGACCCTGCCATCGCCGCACCCTGCACGCTACTGCAGAGATCTTCCAGCAGTTCGTTTTCCTGGCCCCCGCACCACAACGGCACCGGTCCAGCCTGTTAGTTTGCGTTTGATTATCCCACGTCTCTCGGGAAAGACAAGACTTCGTAGGGGGTGTGACTACCCTGAAACAGAGCTGTGCACTTACTTGACGATTTCAGCTAAATACTTTCAGACAGTTCTCTTGTTAAATCACAGCTGTGTATTAGATAATGACAAATATTTGACTTGAAAGGGCTCTATGACAGATCTGAAAGGAGCTTAAATGTTAGTGCGATATTGATACACCATTTACATGCTCCGAGCAGTTTGTTACAAATAATTCTGACTCCATAAATGGAGTGTCACTTCTAGAAAACATTAACGTCAGTTTAGTATGGTATCACGGAAAGTTTTTCCTTGTATAAAAAGAGAAATTAAATCCTTTCTGCCAAATGCATTCAGATTCCAGGTATTTTTCTTGATGATACCAAGCAAAACAGAACTATTGATGTAAGAGTGAATTAACCAATGGGATAACAAGTATCCCATTGTTTCACTAGACAGTAACAAGAATTTACAGCAACCTAAAACATGAATTATGTATCACTAACAGGTTTGTGTAGTGGTGATTTTGGAGATAAAGGTTTTCTATTAAGTGCAAATAGGATACCAGTAGTATTTTCTTCATGTGAAGAAAAGCCTTAGCTATGAATTCTCACCTGAGAAGGTAGTTTTGAATCTGAATTCACATTAAAGGAATTAACAGTGTTTGGTCCTGACTCCAAAGTAACTTCTGGTTTAGGGAAGAAATTGGCAACAAATAAGTAAGGAGTAGCATTAATCCATGCCTGTATTCCCAAAAAACTCACCTCACAAGACTATACTGAAAACCAGTAACTTCAGTAAGATTTAAATTTATCTAAAACTTCCCAAGTTTTTGCTTTCACCTATCTAAAATGCAGTACATATCTCGGGGGCAATTTTAACTTAATTTTCCAGTTCTACCCTCAGCAAGTGAGGCTACAAAACATCACACGATTAACATCTTGAAAACAGACACGTCTGAGTCAGGATAAAATGTTTAAGCACCCCTTTGTCAAAGAACAATCATCATCTTGCAGCTCTGATTCTCCACCCACATAGCGTGGGAGGAAAATCATGTATCCTGTAAACACAAAACAGTAACACAGCAATGAGAGAAGTATTTTTTTCTTAATCTGCGACCTTTCTCCCATAGAAGAGATTGCACCACAACCTGCATTTTAGATGTGACATACTCAAAGCTTCATTTCATGACACACAATACTTGTTAAAACTTGAACTGATAAAAACTCACCGTTCTTTTCTTTGTGCTGCCCTCGTGACGACACTCTAACAAGCTTCATAGGTGACTGATCATCATCACAAAATCTACTACGTGCTCTTTTCTAGCTCTTCTAATCCTTGTGCAACACATCGAGTTCAGAGCATTGGTATCTTCCCACAAAATTGCCACCTAATAAGCTACATTTAAAAAGAAATCTGAGTCCACACCAGTTTCTTATAAAAAAAAAACTTCAAAGTTGAACTTTTTCCATGGGGAAAAAATACCTAATGCCTTTCTTGTGAATTACAAAGCTTTGGTTTGTCTCTAAAAACCAGTGTAACAGTTTATTTTCCAAGTCCACTTAGTCTTAAAATAATGAGTTCCTGCTATTTTTCTCTTATTCATTTGTTGAAACTACATTTACACCGCAGCTTTCACCCTTAGCTTTCAGCTTGGGAAAACTGCTCTCCCATTAGTACCTACACACTAACACTGTGCTATTGTTGACACTGCAGCAGCTGTTACTCTCTTAAATTCCACTGCAACGTTCAAGACTTAAAGAAAATAAATAAGACTAGGAACACAAAACATGGACTGAAGTTAACTTTCCTGTCCCATTAATTCCTTGTCAGCTTTATCACATAAACCAACAGATGTAGGCAGGTGTTGGGAAACTCCTTTCAATGGGAACAGTAAAAACAAAAAAGGATGAAAAAATCCCGAATGGGCACTGCTGCAACTTAGGCCTGTGAAATACGACAGAAGCAGCTGATTTTCCGCTTACTTTACTTACTACCATTAACTGAGCAATGCTCTTGAGGCACCACGTTCAGGGCAGCTGTTGAGTACAATGGTGAATCTTGACGGTGAATCCTTTCTTCAACCTCAAAACCAAAAGAGACTTCCATGTCTTGCGGCGCAGAGTTGTGATCATTCTGGACGCGCCCACCGTTTCACGCTGGCCACCATTGGAGACTCCTGCAGCAGCTCATGCTCAAACGATGAAAATACGTAACCCAGCAGGACTTCTCTCACTGCTTACAGTTGGTAAAGAATTTGCAACTTTTTAATGGCTAAATCAGTGGCTCAGGACCGGCTTACTAACTAAAAAGGAGTATTAGGGGGACACTAATATCCTTCAAAATATCCTCTGCAAGGCTGTGCAATACCATCCTTCTATAGTACTCGGTTACTTCTTTTATAAGAAAGTGAATTCTTGCAATTCAGAGGAACACAAGGATACCTAAACACTTTACGAAACTCTTCAGAACTATGGAAAAAAACCCAACCCTTAAATTCTATAAATGGTGTTTCACCACCTATTACCCAATGCTAATTATATTAGCAATTTCCTCACCACATACCCACGCAAACTATGATTCTACGTATGAAGACTTGCTCTGAGAAGTCGTAAATCAACAGAAACACAGGTTTACAAATTTTCAATTTTGAAATTTATTTCGAACTCAGGGGTTAAGCGTGATAAGGTTCCAATTGTCTGATAATAGCATACCCATGTCACTATCACGGAAATTGCACTAATTCCCTCTGCCCCCCTCCCCCTTAGAAATCTGCAGGTTGGTTTTCTTAACAGCCAATGGTTTTGCAGATAGTGCGCTCTAGGACACTACTGCATTTCCTGAGTGTTCAAAGCTACTGTATGATACATTAAGCTGAAGGAAAAACAAGAAAATTATCATTCAGAACTAAACCAGCTATTTCACCTTACTGCTGAAAGACGGAATCACAAAACGCAATGTAGTTTAACAGGAGATTGTTTTGGAATGCTTAAAAATGGGGGAAAGAAAAAAAGCACCTTTTAAAAAAATTATATCCTTTTTACTTCAATTTTAAACGAAATAATTTTTAACTTCAAGTCATTAACCTCAAGACTATTAAAAATGGCCAAAGAACGCAAGACTCTCTCAGACTGAAATATCGTTGGGACTAAAATATCCATGTCGGTATTCCTTGACCTTTTAGGGTATTCCTAGTGGCTCTAACAAAAGCAGCATAACAGGGTATCTCTGGTTTGCGTTTATCTTTTTAGTGCTCTTGAAAACGAGTTACTAACAGCACTGACCAGAGTGCTTAAACACAGGATTTCAGAGAATCGCTCTGCAATGCACTTCAGCTTTATCGTGCAAAACCAACCTAGTCATAAACATCCCCACATTAAACACAATAAATTGTGCTGAAGTACGCGATGTGAATGAATGCCAGCTACTTTATCAACGCGTTGACAAATGGCAGCTCATCTCTCAAGCGTTGTTCAAGCCCACAGGAAAATTTCGTTTGTCAGAACTGAACTCCTCCACGGGCAGACTGCATAGTCTATGTAAGTTACCAGCTTTCGTCCAGAAAAATCTCTTCAGAGTTGTATTTGCACTGGCAAACAGGTTTAGATGAGAGTTTCAGCCTTCTAAATTCACCATCAGTAAAGAAGTCCCACCATCTGCCAGTGGGGTTTTCCCAGGAAAGACCACAACCACTTCTCGATCCAAACAAAGCTGAAGCAGGGGCAGCTGATGGAAACGCTAGCTAAGTTGTTCTCGCATCATCTTTCATGATGCATTAGATTCATTCTCATTTACAGATGATTTTGGCAGAAGGGCTCTTCAAGCTGTGGCTGAACAAAAAGAAACTTCTTGTCTCAAGTTTAATCTTTTTGTTGTTGGTTTGTTTCCTTTATGGAAACTTGTTTTGAACAAAAACCTGATAGTACAGGCAATGTACCAGCAGGAACTACCAGGAGATGATGTGTTCCACTCTAGTATTATGTCAGTGGCTAGCCAATCCTTTTCCCCTAAAATATTTGTAAAAACACTGGAAATACCTATGAAATTTATAAAACAGCTCCTTAAACATCTGCTTAATGCCCTTTCCTTCAAATATAAAAGACCTCCACGTTTTAGGGTCTTTTTCTGTGGATGCAAGGGAGAGGTTGAGGAAGAGGTAAAAGATAGGATAACTGCTATCTTTTCAATTGCTATTTTACAAAATTTAAATGACTACTACCCTAAGGATTAAATACAGACTTCGCATAACCAATCACAACCATGGAAATAAACCATAACTGAAATCATATAAAATCCATATCAGGTCAAGTGACAGTACATTAAGAACAGCCTTATGTGTTATACAGAAGATAATATACACGGATCGTAACAGTTATTCTTCCCCTTGAAAGCCACTGTCAGCAGGAGCAGTCTTACTGTACAGACGAGTGACTTGAATATCTGTAGTTACTAACGGGGAAAATTCAGGTTATGAAAGAAAAATGTATCAAGTACACCTTTACGCACGTCTATGCTATGATTTAAATTAAAAACCTTAAGCCTTCTCCTACATACTCCATTTTCAACCTAAATGGAGTATCGCCGGCAGCATACAAACCTTGAGAGGGCACTTCTAATCTAGTTAGTATAACTATGGTAAAGGACAGCTATCTTACAAAGGAGATTAAGGTCAGATGTTTAGAAACTTCAACAATAAGAGAAAGTTAGAAACCCTAAACAGCTACTCGTATTTAACTATAATTACCTTTTAGAGACCATCAGACTAAACTCCAGTATTTTCTATGGTCATTGTATTAAAAGAAAGCTCTACCACACCTAAAGGATAAGGCATAGCCATCTACTAATTGGCATATTTGTTTATTTGTCTCAGTTTGTGAAAACGTCCTTATCTGTGTAAGCAGCAAAACAAACTTCAACTGAATGATTGCTATATGCAAAAGGACTGAAGGCAATTGCCTCTGCAGTGAACTTTACAGTTCTCAACAGCACACACGCAACATGCTATCTGAAAAAGGTTACTAACTGAACTACATGTATTAAATACTGAAAAAAGTTTTACATTTTTTTTTAATTATAATTTATTTTATTTAACAATCTAAGAAGTTTGCAGCCATCAGAAGTTCCAGTGCAATTTCAGGTGCAATGGGGAATTCAGGAATCTCCGTAGAGCTGTTAGTATAGCGGACCTTGTAGGTGAAATACATGCATACTTTGGATAGGACATGGGATGGGATCTCTCTAAAATTCACCTCGTTCGTTTCATTTTCTGCAAACTGTCCTGTAGAGGGGAAAAAAACCACAACAAAACACCAAAACAAAAATCAGAATTTTGATTCACTGCAAAATAAAACACTTTACCATACTAATACAACACATTCTAAAGAGACCCATATTGCTGGGTGTCAGTCTTCAGTGTAACGCAGGATGTGCCACATTCACAACCCTCAAGAACAGCAAGACGCTTTGCATTACATGTTTATTTTGTCTGCGGCCTATTAACGATAATCTGAAAGACTACACCAGAAATTTAGGTTTAATTCAGATGCTCGCTTGATAGGTACTCTGAAACTGTAGTGTGCTCAGCTCTAAAGGTCACAGTAACAATGTTAATAAAAATAAAAAAAACCAAACAACAAAAAAAGGCTTCAATCCAAATTTCCAGCTGTCCTATCGAAGAATGAAAAAATCTGGTTTATAATGTTCCATATCTGCACATGCCCACTTGTCAGTCCTCCCTTCTGTGATCCCACTAACTCTGAACTTGTCAGTTTCAGGCAGATTTGACTGAGAGTTGAAACCCCAAGGATACATTAACTCGGTAAGCTGTGAAAACAAGGGGGTAGGAGGGGCAGTCAAACCCTAGTTGTACTGGAGGAAAAGGTACATACAGTATGAGTTTATCCCTATTAGATTTTGAAGAATTTATCCAAAGCTCAAATCTCAAAACAAAAGTGTATTTGAAATCAGCTTTTAGTGCCTATAAGCATGGAGCTTGGATGATATGAAGTCATCCTGTGGTTAGTCCCACAGCCCTTCCACTGTTACTGTTAGCTTTGTCCCTCTTCCCCTCATCTCTCTGGACTTTCTCCTCACTGAGCTGAAAGAGAAACACAAAAACCACTAAGGTACTCCGTATTTATGGGACACCTCGCAATGTTTGGTTCCCACTATTTCTATAGGAATCCCCTTCTAACTACAAAGCAGAGCTGTTCACTAATGTCTACGCACATTGGGGTAGGAATAGCTGCGTGCACTGAAGCTAATCTGGCTTGAATTCCAGTAGAGGAACAGCAGGAAGCAAGAGAAGAAATGTTAGCATATTAGCAGCGTGACAGTACTGAAATAGGGAACACACATCAGTGAAATGATGACCTACTGAAGTAGACAGCAAGAGTACTTTTCCTTGTGGACCCACTTATCTTGCTAGTTTTTATACAAAATGTGCTTGAATGTTGACTCCTTCACAGTCAGTTTTCCAGCCCTCTAAGCAGGCTGCTGCACCTTTTGTTTCTTCTCATTGTTTGTGGAACAAAATCAGAACAGCTCCGTTAACTACTCTTCATCTCACAGGTCTGCGAGGCTGACACAAGAGATCTGCTACGTATTTTCAAATGCAACCATTAGAGTGACATTCAGCAGAGTATTAAACTGAGAGCTTTAGTAATAGTTGGGCAAACTGAGCAATAAAGTAATTGAAAAACATATTAAGCAAATAGATCTCTCCAGTAATCGCCCTCTCTAGAACCTAAAAGAGAATCTAAGAATGACCATATTCAGATCAGAGCTCCACGCAGCCTTCTGCCCACCACTCAAGTGGCCAAAGGTCAACGTATGGGCTGAGGGTACAGAAGAAGGAAAGCACACGTGTTAACTTCACCCTGTTCTCTCCTCCACCCTTGCAAGTCTTGAAGAATTAGTTCAGACACTTCTTAAACCTGAGGTAGTCTCAGATATTCAGTAACACATGAGGTCCTGCCCTTAAATTCATCGACTGTCCTCTCAAACTTGAGCTAACTTGTGTCACTAAGCCCCAGAACTCCTTGCCGTCGGGTCTCGTGAACACGTTGTGGCCTAAACCCCAGCAGACAGCTGAGCACCAGACAGCCACTTGCTCGCTTCCCCCCGCAGTGGGACATGGGAAGGGGAAACCAAGAGCAAAAGCAAGTCACAAATCTAAAACAGGGAACCGTGTGACCTGCATGGAGAAAGTTAACTCCAACCCAGCCAGACCCAGTCCAGAATACTAAATGTCCCACCATGGAAGTGGCAGTGAAGAACTACCAACTCTTGTGAGTTTTGAACTTGATTGCTCACATGTAGTTACACGAACTACATGTTTTGTGTAACACCCCCAAGCTCTCATACCATGGGAAACTAGTAGTAATGACACTAAGATCGCTAACCACCCAAAACCAGACAGAGGTCAAAGACATGGCTGGTAGTACAGCACCCCACGGAGGTGGACTGTTCCAGTGGAAATAGGAACTAGTCAGGATCTGGAAAAGCTACCATTTATTCCAACTTTCACTCGCTGCATGATATAAATTAAAATTGTTCATAAACAACAACAAAAAAAGGATATGAAGGTACTAAATATTTTGTACATACCTGGTCCACTCAACATAGCTTTTATTGTTCCTGATGTTAATGCATGCTCTCTTTTTACAATGAACTCATGGCCATCAGAGGATATTAACTTCACGTACATAGCATCTGGGCCCTCACACCCACCGTATGTTTTCTCTTCTCCATCTATAATGGAAAACAGATTAACAGTTTCAGAACACGACAACTGATTCACATCACTAAGAATGCAAGGTGCAGTCTTTACTATGACTAGGTTTGCAGGCAGAAGAACCCAATACAACCAGAAATAAGACAGAAGCATTTTGCATATTTGATGATGACTTCTCTGAAGCACTCAGTAATCCATTTTAAAGTAAGAATCTTAAAAGAGGAATTTTTAATTAACATCTCTCCTCTCTCATTTCTCCATCACCAAATTCTGACATGATTTCTAAAATCTACATAGGGATGAAATTTTCCTTTAGACATTTTCAAATGAATTGAACATGATACTGCTTCCTTCCATAAGGTGACTGTCATGTTCATCATACCAGCACTTACTAGAAGTTAGCTAAATACCTATCTAAGATTTAAAAATACAGACTGCAAGGAAAAAAACAAAAGAGCTTTTTGAAGCACAGGTAAGACTAAAACCAGTCAGTACTCTTGTACTGAAAAATGACATGAACTAGGATTAATGCTCCCCCACTGCCGAGCCAGACCCAGAACCATATAGCGGTAGTGCACACCCGCGTTGTGACCTTTGGTGGACAACAGGGTAAGTGCAAAAGCATTAAACCCAAGGAAATTTGGAAGTTCTCCCCACAGCAGTTTTGACTGTGATTTTTTAGTTTTTCCCCTTCTGTCTCACTATATACCCACTCTCTACTCCATTTCTCTATAAGCCCTTATACTCCCTTCATTATTCTCTCCAACCATTGCTATCTTTAAAAGCTGAAGAAAAAAAACAAAACAGTATTACTGTTGCCACCACCCACTGTCCACCTCTGTGCAGACTTCACGCCTTCCCCATCTTGCACCTGTCTTGTCTATTTAGGCAGCACGCCCTCCAGGGTAGGAACCACCGACTACTTTGTGCCTGTATAGTGCTCAGCACTACAGGACACCATCATGCTGAGGAGACTGTCTCCGTAGTTGGCCTTTGTATGTTCCTGTAAACTTTTAAGTAATAAAGACTGCAGTAATATTAAAATATTAAAAAAAAAAAAAGTAAAAAAAACCTCCCACCCCACTAAATACACAATTCCTATCAAATTCAAACTGGAAAGTTAACGCCTTCCTTCAAATCCTGTATTTTCTAAGAGATGAATACAGCAAATATTGCTAGTACTCCATTTTAAAAAAATGCTTGAATTTGTCACTGCACAGAAAATATGATTTGACAGAAAGTTAAAAACAACAGTCCTGAAAGTTATTCCAGCTTGGAAAAGTATAACAGAAGAGATCTGTACACTTCTAGAAAAGTAGCATACTTCCAGTATTTCATGACTATATACAGAAGCATGAAAGGTAAGAGATACAGACTACAAACTTCACATTTGATTGTCAGTGTTGTTTCTCCTTCTGACAAAACAAAGATGAGAAATTATATGAGAATAAGCACCTTGCACTGTGTCTAGTGTTATAGCAAATACATCCTCCCAGTCAACTAAGTTGCTCTGTGAGTCTGAAGTTAAAACTGAATTACCATGTAGTTATTGCCAATTTCAATGAAGTAGTGCCAGCGTCAAGCATGCTAACATACATCCAGAAAATGTATAGATAAAACCAGAATCTGCTCAATCACGTGTCATTTACCAGTCATTTGTAGAGGCAGATACGACAGTTTCAGACATTTAGTCAGATCACAGACACAATGTAGTTTATCAGAAATCAGTCCTCATTACGATCTCTTAGCCAGAATTCAACAGGCTGACCTTAGTTAGCAAACAAAAAAATATTTTAAACCGTACGTAGCAAATTTTTCTTGTCCACTCTCTAAAAGATTAGTGCTATAAAAGCCTAGAGGCATCCCATTTTAGCATGTACATTTTCAGCACTATGCATATTAAGCAAGTGAAATTTATTGAGATAGATGTACTCGACAAATGAACAGTCACCTGAGAAAAATCCTCCTAAAAAGCACCTGTAGGAAGTTTCATTAACTTTTCAGGCTACAAGAAAACAGTTAAAGTCTTACATCGGGAGAGGAGGTAAGACAGAAAAGGTTTCACATTATGGGGGAAGAAAACACCCAAACTTCTAAGATGATGAACTTACCCATTCTCTTCTTATATAAAAAAATTGTTTCTTTTCAACAGCAGCTTTTGCAATAGGAGCGTCTGAAAAAACACAAGTGGCAATATTTTCAGTCAGCAGTACAATTCTTAAGCCAGCTTTAGTTATTAGCCTTTATGTTACCATAAACACTCCAGAAAAGGATATAAGGATACACAGCATGCAGTGTTGATGAACATTGTTTTGAAACTTAGCGTTGCTGCCCAGACATCTCTACCATATCGAAGAATCTCTAAATTTTAGCTTACTCTGAAAATAATAATTGTTCTCCTAAGCTTTTTAAAACTCTTGACTGTAAAGCCAGAGTTACTGCAAGAGCCTTATGGCTTTTATCACTAGGGACACCACCCATGCAATGGTGTTGCAAAGGTAAAGAAAGTCGGTTTTGCCACACAGCAAACGGCACTTAAGAGACTGAACAGCTCGTCTACAGAAAAAACAAGTCAGAGAACAGTTCACTATGCTGTGAATAGAGACGTGGTTGTCCTGCCATCCAGAGGGACCTTGACAAGCTGGAGAAAGGGGCCAACAGGAAGTCTATGAAGTTTATCAAGGGGAAATGCAAACCTCTCCACCTTAGGAAGGATTATCCCAGGCACCAGTACCAGCTGGAGGCTGACCAGCTGAGAAGCAGCTCTGCAGGACAAGACCTGGGGGTGCTGGTGGACACCAAGCTTAATGTGAGCAATGTGCCCTTACAGCAAAGGCAGCCAACAGCACCCTGGGCTGGCAGAGTCACCAGCACGCTGAGACAGATGGTCCTGCCCCTTCACTCCACTCCACTCAATCCAGCTCCAGTCTCCCCAGTACATGCCAGGCTGGACTGAGTGCTGCAAAGGGCCACAGAGATGACCAAAGGATTGGAGCACCAAACACATGAGAAGCTGACAGAACTGGGGTTGTTTAGGCTGGAGAAGAGAAGGCTCAGGGATCAATCTAATCAGTGTGCACTAAATACCTGGCCTCCAACCTGTCCTTCTCAGAAGATTGACAGTTCCTGATACAGCCACCAATGTCACCTAGATAATCTACTTCAAATATTTAATGTGGGTATTCACATGGTAAGTTAACCAAGAGCTTCCATAGCTTATAAATCGACATCCAG
The DNA here is from genome assembly GCF_000690775.1 of Eurypyga helias. Classification (NCBI taxonomy): domain Eukaryota; kingdom Metazoa; phylum Chordata; class Aves; order Eurypygiformes; family Eurypygidae; genus Eurypyga; species Eurypyga helias. The sequence continues at coordinate 6,896 of NW_010237239.1, read as the reverse complement.
CTTGCTACATACGTATTTGCCCATGTAAGTGAATCCAAAGAGTTAGAGAAATAGAAGCACTTATTTGCAAAACAAATCCGGTATGTTCAGATACAACAAATATTTCTTTACACTGGACTGCACCTCTGCTGTGGAAAGAATACTTTGGAAGAAAAATTCCACCCAGCTACTGTCCTAAAGTTCCTTTCATGTCAACAGCTACTCTCCAAACATTAACTCAGCACAAATCAATGAACTCCAGTTGTGTGCCCACAAGTTGGGGAAAACAGCACCAGTGATTCTGGGTGGTTTCCCAGCCAGTATCCAGGGTTGGGGGCAGCAAAGAGACTGTTGAGAATTCTGACAACCCATGCTGTTGCTTCAAAAAGCAACAAGTAACAGCAGAGGCAGGAACTGTGATTACTCACTAGAGAAGGACTCCAGAGTGGGAAGTGTGAAAAAAACCAGACTACAGACCACTCCTCCCATCCCCCCCTTCTATGTTTCTGGTAAAAGCTTAGCAAAAAATGTAAGCAAGTTAAGGAAGGAGCTGCAAGATTTGGAGGAAGTTTTACAGAGCTCTCTGCATCTCTTCAGTGTTGCCGATAGCTCACTTCTCAACAGCACTTTGGTGTTGCTTTGGTCCTTCTCCCTTTTCCATAACTACAAATATGAAATAGCCTGAATGTTTCCTCAAGTTTTAACAAGAAGGCACTTTGTTATGCACACCTAATCAAACTACATATGCATAACCAATAGCTTTTAGTTGTCTGTAGAGAACCGAGCAAAAAAATACCTTCCACTCACACTGTTGTTGTCTTTGGAAATTATCCTGACTTTACAGAAATATTTTACAAGGTATTTTCCTTCCCCACTGGTATAAGGAATATCTTCACCTGTACCCTTGGATGTGGAAAATTCCTGAATATAAGGCACATTCAAGAATGCCCTCTGAGAGCTGTGTATGCTGTCACAGAGATACCTTAATATTGAGTGTTAAATGCCTTCGCAATTTTCAATAATTCCAGGAACTCATCCAAGGAAATTACGTTCAGGTGCTGGAACAGTTGCGACACAAAACTGATGGGATCTTTCATCCTATTTCAACAGTTTCTGTAAATGAAGCATCTTACTGGACAGCATCTGTTGCTCAGGAACTGATGGGATACCTTATGTTAGTATTTCTACTTGGCAGAAGAGGACCCACTTGTGCTACCTCTTTGTCTATCCCCAAAACTCTTTCCTACATTATAAAAGAGTAGTGAAACCACTTATGATTTATAAATAATAGTAATTAAAAAAAACCACCACAGAAGTGATACCATTTTATGGAGGTACTGGTGATGATAAAACATGCTTCAATTTCCAATATGAACAATGTAACTAAACACAGGAATAAAGACAATTAGTGGGAATGAAAACATATTAACACCCTGCAAAATAAAAGTGTAACTTGAGGAGGCGAACACATTGAAGCTGGGTAACTGAAAAAACGTCTACACCAAAACACTGTCCCAAAACACGTCCCAGAAAATCACAATGAGAATTTTAATAAAATTATATGAAATGTGGCATCATATGATTAGAGACAAAAAAAAATTACAGGAGTTAACACTTAAAGAAGGAAAAAAAAAGTATCAGGCTCAGTGGTCTGAATTCAATTGTATTAGAAGGGAAACAGGATAAAAACGCAGTAAGCATTACCAGATTTAGGATATGCTGGACTAATCCAATACCTAAAAAAAACCCCTATCGGTCATTTCTTTGAAAAGAGAAAACTCAAGAAAAATGCAATCTGGACTCAGTAAATCATCTGACGTTAAATAAATATGTTAAGAGGGTAATTTTAAAATGAGAAAGAAACTTTCTACAAGAATACACTATGATGTGGCAGGCATGGAACAATTAGATTAGAAAAGAACTACCAATTCCTCCAAAAATTATACTTTTTTTTTTTTTTTTAAACACTGCTGCCAGAAAAGAATAGGTAGATTCTTAGATGAGACAGAAGTGGAAAGCGCACACAAGTGACTGGTCTTGAAACATGACATATGGGAAGCCACATGAAATGAAATCATATGAAACGCAAGATCCCTGCACGTAGAGACCGATACAAGCTGCTTTTGTGTAGTCAGGGCTTTATCTGGGAGTATAGTCATTGTGTGGTCAAGAGCTCTGTGGGGGCAAAAAAAAGAAGTGGGGGGAGGGGGAAGGAGGGAAGAGGCAAATGCATGTCAAGGATTTCTTTGCCATAGAGAGCGAAATACAAACACTGTTGCACACGAGCAGCAACTTGTCTGAAATACCACGCACAATTCTGAATTCCTGTTTTCAAGAAAAAGTTCTAATTACAAGAACTCCAGGAAGGAGCTACTGATATGACCAAAGAGCCTGTTGTAGAAAGAAAATTCAGCCTTGCTTACTCAGCTTAGCAAACTAAAAGTGGAATGAAGATAAACATGAGAATTCATTAAAAGGATAAATATCAAAGAAGAAGTACCCCAACATTATCCCTCAGTTTAAGTCCAAAAAATGAACATAAACTAAAATGAGAATATAATTTATACTGCTATTTCATAATCTAAGTTTAGTTCTGAATACAGAACAAAACTAATATTCTTTTGCCAAAAGATGCAGAAAGCCTACCTGGTTTTAAGAAAAAGACATCATACACTCCATGACATGCGTAAGCAAGGGATGCAGTTTAGTTACACTCATTTGTATTCTGCTGTAACAATCCGTCATTGGCCTGTTACCATCTATTGGTTCCCACTTCCTTGGGACCAGGAAGTGTTCAGTGTGCCACCACACTTCATGAAAATTCAAACATACTGCAGTTCAAAATTATTATTTTGTGAAAAGCGTCTTTTTTCCCCCCCACAACTACACTCAATTAACCTGAGACAGTATTGACATGATCTTGTGCAAGCCACAGCATATTTTTTCACTCAACTCTATTACTGGTTTACACTGAAAACATGCAATATGCGATACATTTGATAGAAATCCTGATTTGTTATTCAACATCCCTCCAAACAAGAAAAATAATGCACATTGAAAAGAAATTAGAAAGCTGAAGGATGTAGAAATCCCTGCCACACACAAGTTATTGCTCCTGTCTAATTTTCTGCACAATTTTTTTTTTTAATTGACTTTAAGCATTAAATGATAGGTTAGAAACAGGAAAAGTCAAGTGACCTGGGATGTTACTAGAAATTCTTTTCTTAAAAGTGAATTTTCTAATACACCATTTACTGCAAAACATGTCACTGTATTTTCCTTCTGTAAAATGAAAACAATATAAATTACAACATTTGCCAAGGCAACAGAAAGAGGGAGACTTGGTGAGATTTCTGAAGATGCCTGGTAACTACCTATATTTCAATTACTTTTCCACATTTTACAGCTGCCTCTGTCTGACTTCACCAAGACTACACCAATGCAGCAGTAGGGAAGAGAACAAGCCAAGTTTTCAGAACACTCAAATATTTGCCTTTTTAATTATGTATTTCTGATCTGACTATTTCAGGCACCTGCAAAGAACCATTAATTTTTGTTGAAGTACACTCACAATTCGATTTCCCCCTTCAGGAAGCTTATGTGGCATTACCAACTAGGTAGCTCAGCTCCCTGCTTTTAATCTCAACAGCAAGCACGTATATTAGGTATTATTGTTCTCCTGCCTTGCCTCCTTACATAAAAAAGGAGCAAAACCTGCAGTTGGTAAGAGAAAGATTACCGAAAAAGGATATGCCACTTTTTAATCAATAAGAACACAATACAACTAAACCCAGCGTATTTGGCACAGAAACTTTCCAACCAGTCCAAAAAGGAAGTTCTTGCTGCATGAAACACAAAATTTTCGTTAGATATTAGAGAACTGAAAATTTTCACAAGTTGCTATAATATTTACACCTAGGTAGAATATAGCAAAGTATCATAAAACACGATAGTTGACCCCCACAAGGCAAGTGTTCTTGTTAGCACACTTAACCATCTCCTCCTCCTCCTCACAACTCTGAGAAGAAATAACGGTACAGGGAGCTTGGTGTGATCTCCTTCCTGCTTGTCTACAGCATCAAGTGCAAGAAAACAAATGAAATGTGTCCATGACCCTCCCCCCTCACTCCCAAAGCTGCAAAAGCTTATCTCCCAAGCTTCCCAGAACTTCCAGAATATAATTTCCTTGTACATCTTGTATGTCAATGAGACTGGAATAGACCTGAAGGACATACAATAATTTAACTGAACACATGCAACCACAGTACAGATTCCAGAAGCCCACTTGCTTTATTCTGGTTAGCAAAAGGAAATTAAATCTCTGCAAACATTTCAAGCACTCAGATTCTTTGATTCCCATAGAAACCTCTTTAAAAACTCAGATTCTGGTCTAAGGAAACTCAAATGGACTCCAACTCATTACCTGCTCAACATACAGGATGGGGGTACAAAAGCTGTTGTACGCTTCAGCTGGTGACATTTCTGTAGCCTATGCTATCAGTTTTTGGAAAATGTGGGGCAAATAACACAAATGCTTTCACAATGCTTGAAAGAATTGTTAGCTTAGAAGTCAAATGTGACATTTTCTAAGTGTCATGTGTGTATCAGTAAGAGTTCATCGATAAACAAAGGCTGTTGTGTGTTAACACAGCAGCCTCCTACTGTTCAATCCCAAATTCTGGTCCTAATCTCAATCCTATACACTGACTTGTTTAAAAATACCACTCTTCAGTTTAGTGTTCATTGTTTGGTACATATCCAAAAATAATTAGTGTAAATAAGAACTGAAGCATATTTTGAGAAAACATGAGGGAACACTGGTACGGCGCGATTTCCACAGCAGCTGGCTCCCTCTTCCATACTCAGAGGCACTAAAATCCTAACGTTCGGCTGCATGCTGAAGTGTGGCAGGAAGGTACACTACAGGGGAACGCTAGTTATGATAGACAAGAGATGACGTAGGATAGAGTGTATGGCATATCAAAGATCTCACGTGAGATGTTCTTTTTCTATCTAAGGAAACTTTCCTTTTCTGTAATCCCAATAAAAGTTGTTTTTTTGGGGGGGTGGGAGGGGACAGAGGAGTGTAACTGCTTTCTTCCTAATATACAATAAAAGCCCTGTACTGTGTAACTCTTGCCATTATGGGAAAAAAGGCTGCTAGCATACTGCAAATTTTATAGTGCATGGATTCCTGCCCTCTTTTTATATGCATTCATCAAGAACTACTGAAGATAATTAAATTCTGAACCTTTCTAGGTGCAAAAGAACTTGTCAAAATAATGGAAAGTCCTTTATTTTAATCTGTCAAAATCCATACTTTTATAACAAAACTTAGGGGTTTCTTGTAATACACACTGAGAATTGCAAAAACACAGTGAAACATCTGAACCTAAGTATAATTTCAAGAGATAGTAATTTATCCCCACACAAAGCATAAGGGACAGAAGCATGAACACAAATGTATCAGAAAAGGAAATAAGTGGTTGGGAGGTAAAAGAAGGCGCTTCCAAGAATCAGCTGGATCTCCTCACCGTACTAATACTGTCTTCACATTAAGACTGTATGAAACTACCTAAACGACCCGTTCTAGTATAAAAAAAGAAATAGCAAGTGACTCTTCTCTGATACAACAAGAAAAAAAATTAAATGCTGAAGTGCCAAAAGTTCCTAAATATCATCTTAAATCTCTCGGTGTTAATGGGAAATGCTAGTAAAAATTATACTGACACAATTTAAGCACATTACAAGGCTGATCTCCAGATATAAAGCGTGCACTACACATGCAAAGATGGTACCCAATGTATTATAGAAAAACTAATTAACACTTATTCCCCTTCTAAGTAATTCTTTGGTTAATAAACATGATTTCTCTCCCAACAAGTTTTTTTGTCCTTAGCATTGGAAAAGGAGGAAATTGAAGCACGTAAGGGATTATTCAGAAATAAGTGCACAAAGTGGTTCTTATCCTAAAGGTCTCTCACCTGCCTATTTATCTGCGTTTTTCTGGCTTGCCTCCAAACTGAACTTTTACAAGTGATCTTCAGCAAACCTAAGTAAACAAACAGCCTATGACTATCTAATCTTCCTTACAGTGCAAGGCTCAACCCACATTCTACCAGGCTTAACCAAACACCTTTATTAATGCTTCTGTACATATTACGTAGTGTAAGATTAAACTGCCCCTCCAAGTTAACGGCTCTCATCACCATCACCTTTTCATACACGTATCTGAAGCCATCAACAACTTACCAATGCGCAGATTCCCTTATACTGCAGCAGAATTTCCCTCTGACAAAAGCTTATTTTTGTTATTGCATGTAAGTGTATCACCCTTTTCCATCAATCTTGCTTTGCTCACATTCGTCGACCATTACAGCTAAAGGACTTGAACCAGCACTTCTCACCTTGGTGTAACAACCCCTAGGGGTGCATCCTAAATTCTTTCGGCCTGAGTTTTCCCCCTCTTTCTAGGGGAAAGCGGGGGAAGCGGGTGGACGTCATTTATGGCGGAAAAAGTTTAAGAACGGTATTTAATCAAAACACTGTTCCGGAAAGCCCCTTTCCCGGCGGCGCCTGGATTTCAGGGAGGCCGCCTCACCCCGCACGCAGAGGAGAGAAACGGGCCCT
>NW_010237239.1:0-273 GCF_000690775.1 Eurypyga helias | reverse complement strand
CCCTCCCGCGGGGGGACCCCCAAGCCGTCACTGGATCCCTCCATCACACACTCCCCGACGACTCCCCGCACTCCTCCGGCCGCTTCAAGCCTCCCCGCTCCGCGGCCCGGTTCCCATCTAGCCCTCCCTCCTCCTCCTCTTTTCCTCGGCCTCTGGGACCGGGGCGAGCGCGGCGCGGAGGGCGAGGCCCACTCCCCTCCGAGGGGCAGGCCCCGGGGGCTCCCCCTTCCTCATTTTCCGCCCGCTTCACCTCCCCGAGCGGCGAGGCCGCTG
>NW_010237238.1:0-1344 GCF_000690775.1 Eurypyga helias | reverse complement strand
GGCGCAGCCAATGCGACCCAACCAGCGACCAACGAAGGCCAACGGGCGGCTAAAGTGCAGCCAATGCGAGCTAACCAGCGGCCAAGGCACGGCCAATGGGCAGCCAAGGCGCGGCCAACGGGAACCACCTCAACCATCAACCAAAGAGTTTGAAGGGACCGCGAGGCCCCCGTTGACCTTATTTTGGGGTTTAATGACTTTAATGCCAACCCAAAGCGCCCCAAGACCTTCAACGCGCCCCCGACACCCGAACGGCGGAGAACATCACCCCGGTCCAACCGAAGAGCATCCAACGGGCAACGTGCCCATCGACCGCCGTCGGAAGGGGGCGGGGTCTGTGGCCGCCCTAATTAACCGGGGGACTTTCTACGAGGTGACCCGCCCGCTGGACCAAGAGAAGGTGACGGGGGGGTGTTCCGTGACGGTGGCCCTCACGGTGGGAGCACGGGGTGAGCCGACGTGGGGTGGGGCGGAACTGGGGGGACGCGTGGGTGGTCGCTCCCAGCGCCCCTTGAGGCTTCGTTCTAATTAATGTCACTACTAACGAGCGAACCCGGCGAAGTGGGTCCACCTTCCGTTGACGACGGCCAACTGGAAGACGATGATGGTGACTGACTTTCCAGAAACACCTACAGGGCTTGGGGCGCCGGGTAATTAACAGCCGAGGAGTTAACGAGCGCAATGGCTGCGGCATCCGCAGGGATCCACAGGGATCGACCCGGGGCCGGAGATCTGCTCCGTTAGGATCTAAGGGAGGTTGGGTTGGCCAAGGACACTCAACCCCAACGATACCGGGACATGGATGTGCGGAGAAAGAAAAAACGGGACAAAAATGCCTCGTTTTCACCCAAAAAAATCCAATAAACCCTCCCAAACCCGGCAGCTGGAGCTCCAAAACCATCGGGGGTTGAACCCGCTTAATCGGCAGCTGGAACCCCAAAACCATCAGGGGTTGAACCCGCTTCCGGGATAACGCCCCTAAAACTTCCCATTAACCCCAAGGCAGCCTCAAAACGCTCCAAAATTGGGGCGCATTTACCCTTTTCAGCCCTTTTCAACTGAAACTACGGTATTTTAGGATTGTCCCACATCCAAACTGATGGGGAGGAAAATTGGGGAAGAGGGGCTGCCCCAGACACCCCTTTTTTTCTCCCCCTTTCCTCCGCCAGCTCCTTCTCCTGCTGCAGTTTCCGGCTCCGCTCGATCCAGGCGGCCGCGTCGTCCAACCACGGGTCGTCCTCCCCCAACGTCTTGATCTTCCTGGAAACATTTCAGGGTGAAACGAGAGGTTTTAGGGGTCCGCCCCGCCCTCGGGAAGGGCGCCGCCCCTCCCCCACGGGTGCC
>NW_010237237.1:0-226 GCF_000690775.1 Eurypyga helias | reverse complement strand
CACAGGCCACCAGCGATACCCCTGAGCCCACGGAGAGCAGGTAACAGGACGGCAGAGCTGCCAACCGGCTGCCGGGCCACCCAGCACCTTCCCACCCCCCGGGTGACACACGGCATGGGGACACCTCCCCCTCCTGGTCCCGGCTCCTGGGCTTCAGACGCTCGCAGGAACGCAAGGAAGCATCATGGAATTGTTCGGGTTGTAAAAGACCTTCAAGCTCATCCAG
>NW_010237236.1:320-539 GCF_000690775.1 Eurypyga helias | reverse complement strand
ACATCCCATCACTCAGCTGTGTCCCTGTGGCTCAGCCATGTCCCACATCCCATCACTCAGCCATGTCCCATGTCCCCATCATTCCATGTCCCATGGCTCAGCCATGTCCCACATCCCCTCACTCAGCCATGTCCCATGTCCCCATCATTCCATGTCCCATCACTCAGCCATGTCCCACATCCCATCACTCAGCCATGTCCCACGTCCCCATCATTCCAT
>NW_010237236.1:0-228 GCF_000690775.1 Eurypyga helias | reverse complement strand
TCCCCCATGCCCCCATGGCTCTGCCATGTCCCACATCCCCATCACTCCGTGTCTCCACGTCCCCATCACTCCACATCGCTGCATTCCCATCGCTCCGTGTGCCTTGTCCCAAGCACTCAGCCATGTCCCATTGCTCAGCGTCCCCATCACTGTGTCCCATGTCCCCACATCACCCCCTCCACTCGCATTCTTCACCCCCCAAAGAAGCCGGACAACCCACCCCCCTCC
>NW_010237235.1:40693-60721 GCF_000690775.1 Eurypyga helias | reverse complement strand
GGGCGGTGCCGCCTGGGCAGCGCTGTGACCTGGAAACGCGGGCATCGCCGGGCTGACGAGGCGTTTCCTGGGGTGCTGAAAGCGTTGGGGGGCACCTGGGCCAGAGCCACGTTCATGCGCCGCTGGAAGATTGTGCTGGTTAAGACGCACTTTTTTTCCGCTCTTCGGTGTGTATTGTAGGGAACTTGGAAAATAAATACCGCCTTGCAGTCTGTTTCCAGTATAGCCCTTAGATGCCGATATCATATATAGACTTACTCTGTTGTCGCCTTAACTTGGAAACCAAAATATAGATGACGCTTTTCTAAATTGAGCAATATATGTTTTGCAGGTTCCTAGTAAGTAAACATTACTAAATATAGTGCTGAAAACATAGGCGGTGTTTTGGGAAAATAGGTTAGTTTTGTATAATGAAATGAGTACAGAATTGTACGAAAACCAGAGTTGTACAAGCAACTGCCTGAATAACAGGGGTACTTTTGTATAGTTAGGCAGCACAGATTGTATTTAAATTAACAAGTGCGAGTTGTGATGGAGCACAACTTTGAGATCTGGAAGTTCTTGTGTTCTAACAGCTGTTGTGGTTATGGACTTCTTGTAGTCTTAAATTCTTTTTGACTTTTAGGCAATTAAAATGTAAGGCACAATGCAATTATTAACGCTTATATGTGAAATGAGAAGAGCTATGAGGTGGCATGCATTGCAAAACAAGGAGGAGGGGGTACTTGTTGAGAAATGGTGGCAATTCAACCCCGAAAGATTGGTGAGCTGATAGAATGGAGTTGTAGAATAGGAAAGCTTTATGAGAATACTTTTTAGGTTGTACTATCAAGAGGAAGAAATTTGGTATTGGAGTAGAAGGTTGTTCACAGGTGTAACAGGTGGCATAGGAAAAGATCAAAATGGAAGTAATATGAGAAGAAAACTGTTTAGAGGAAGGTAACTTTCTAGAAGATTAATGGGGTTTTTTAGCTACTGTTTCTGTACGTTTTCGTGAGCGGAATAGCATCAGGAGCAAAGATGGGGGTACAGTGGTACAGATATTTAGCCATTGGTCAAAGCGGTACAGGGAAGTTGTGTACGACTCTGAAGTATTGCTTTATGCGGGTTCTGCCATCCTCAGGAGGTTGTGAAGGTTGTCTTAGGCTTCAGTATTTAACTCTCCTATTCTCCTTCTAACATTTAGGGGTAAGCGGAGGGCCTTGGAGAACTTACCATGCAGTGTGGTGGTGTTTTAAAAGAAAATGGTAGTTAGAGGATTTTCCTTTTTAACTCATCATCTAATGGAAGCCTATAAATGGGACAGCACCGTTGTTTGTGTTTAAGTTTTTGGAGGTTTTGTTCCTTAGTATTTTTCCTTTGCCTCCTTCAAATATGATTGCTGTCTTCTGCTGTCTTCCATCCAGAATTTTAGCTGACATTCTGCTTTGATCAAATATTATGTTAATGAGAATTAAGGTGATACTAAATTCTAGAAATAGGTGAAGATCAAAATGCCTTTTGGGAGTACCCTACCATTTCTAGGTATCTACCATGCAAGGATTACATGAAGAGTTTTTTATAATTGTGACTGTTTATACAAAACCTTAGCAAAATTTACATGGGTTGCAGACAGGCAGCTAAAGCATGCCGTCACGTGACTTGTTATTTATATGCTCGAGGGTTTTCCTGTTAGTTGGTTGTATATTGCTCCTGCTTATGATTGATTTTTCCTGATTAGTGCCTATCCAAATTAGCCTTTCCTTTCCCCAGTTTATAGTCAAGAACCACGATGACATTGTTCAGAGTGGCAAGCATATTGGCAGCTCATCTGTACATCGCTGACAGTAGCTAGGTACATACCAAGGCTGAGGATTGACATCCACATTCTTCTTGCAAACCAAGATGAACATTAGATTGGGTCAGGTAATTATAGCTGGGAAGAAGGAAGCAGACCAAGGGATGAAAGTAGGTGTGATCAGAGTGAGAATACCATATTGTATGTTAGGTGAAAAGAAGGGGGTGAGGGGAGGGGAATGGAGTGAGACGAAGATGAGGAGGGGAAATTGTAACAGAGAATAAGAAGGTAAATAGTTAAGCTTTGGGCTCTCTTCCCTGTATCAGCCACCAACTTTCCTTTTCAGAACTCTGCCCTGTCCAAGTTGAGAGTTTTGGTCATCCTGTAGGTACATTTGTTCTGAAATAACTTCAGATAATGCATGCAAGTGGTCAAAGTTGAGAACAAGTTACAGTATTAGTGCAGGTTTTCATGAACACTTCCCTTTGCGTGGCCACATACAGGATTCGGTTATTCCATTATGGGAAGGATAACCTTGAGATCAATACTGTGTATCAGCTGTGCTTGTACAGCAGTGAAAGTTGAATTTACATACTTGTTTGTGACACGTGGCACATAATCAATTCACTTAGAACTGAAATCTTTACTGCTTAGTAGTACGTGGGAAGTCTTCAGGAGGTACGTGGGCCATAATCATGGAAATTTTTATGCCTAAAAGCTCAGATTTAACATTTGAGTGTGTTAAGGGGAACACACCTTTTCAGGTATTTCGGCTCCTCCAAATGCAATCTGCTTACCCCCATGCTAGGTTGGATTAGGTACGATTGTTTTAAATATACTGTTTTGTGGCCACCTGTTTGTGTTTCTCAGTTGCTGTCATTCAAAACAGGTTTTTTGAGATGGACCTCACTGAGTAAAGAGAAACTATAGGTAGGTTGTTAATTTGCTTAAAAGATTGCAGTAACAGGAAGATATAAGAGATGCTGTACGTTAGCTAAGCATGCTGTATACTCAGAATATTTCTTCCTGGTGGTTATGAAGGTCTTGTTCATTAACAGAGCAAGATTCTTCTCTGTTCCTTTTTATTATGCCTTTTAGAAGTGTTTTTGATATTAGAATTAAGACTTTTTTTTTGAGACACAGGTATAAAGACTGCTTAAAAATAATTGATTCTTTTAGAGTGCTGCATCTGCATGTTCTTACCTGGGGAGGTACTGGTTTGGTGACACTGGGGTTTTTGGAAATGCTGAAGTAGTGGCAGCCACTGGGACTGTTCAATTTCCTCTTTGGTAGTACCAGGATTTGGAACTAAACTTTCAATAAAACTGCTACCTCTCTTCTGTTCACTGCTTTCGCAGGAGTCTGGACGTACAGCTTTGGGGTAGCAGATTGTGGAAACTGTACTTTTACATGTTACAGTTATGAAATCATCACTTTTGTTGTGTTTTTGCAGGCTACCTGTGCAAGCTTAACTTGCAGTTCAGCTTTTAGGACATAGAGCCAAGGAGTTTGGCATACAGGAGTTTTACAGAAATGTTCTAAGTAAAAAGAAAACAGAAGCAGTATGATAACAACTTGTAAAAGTACCTGTTGTGCAAAACAGTGTGGTAACCATTTAGGCTTCTGTGATGGGGATGAAAGCAGAAGTAGAGTATGGAAACAATCTTTTAAAAACCTGTGTACAGGCATGGGTTGTATCTTGCAATGCAGAGTAGCATAGGACACCCCACGGTTTTTCCTCAGACCTGTGGCTCACTGTGTAGTTAAGCTTAGCAATGCAAAACTCGCTTTTCAAAGTACTTTTTGTGATCTTTGTTAGGTGTAGTTCATGCACCACTTTCTGATAACTTCTGGCATTGCCTTAAATTGTAATTTTGTATGGGGGCAGCCCTTCTCGGGACGTACTCCGTGGCAGTTGTCAGATGTGAAAAGCTTAATAAGGGTGCTGTGTAAATCTGCTCTGTGTTCCTTAGGTAGGATGTGATGTCATGTAGCTGAAGAACTCTGTGAACCTTGACACATTGCACAGAAATTGCATATCTGACGTGTCCAGGAAACAGAGAAATTGTTTTGGAACATAAAATAAGCCTAAGGGAATACGTAACATGAAAAAATATAAATTATATTAATATTTTCTTGAAAAGTGAGTGCGTATGGAAGATCCAGTCCCTACAGCTTTTAATGTAGCATCATAATCCCAGTAGCATATTTGACAGTGTCTTTAAAAGTTTTTCTATCACAGTGCTCTCAATGAACAGAAGACTTGGGAACAGTGTTCCCTACATGACTAGTTCTGCTAAAATTTTGGTAACTTTCAGAACTCTATGAATTACCTTTTTAGGTGATTGTTACAATTATGTAAGTAAGGGTTATATAACCGTTTATGCTTAATGTATCCCAACAGGTGCAGAGAAGAGGTAGAGTTTCAGGTTCTCATAAAAATGGCCTGGTCTTCAGGGGAGCTGAGTGCAGCATGCTCCCACTGATTCCCATTTGATTTTTTGGAGTCTGCACTGGTGCTGCCTGGTCTGAGGTCTGGCACTGGCCCTTGACATGTGATCTGATTTTTCTTGTTACTGAGCTAAACCTCCTTATGGCCAGAGTTTGCACAGATTGCTCAGATGAACTTGCTAAGCCTCCAAAGGCGGGTTGCTGGCGAGCTTCTGATGAATGCTCAGCAGAGGTCTTGGCAGCCTTCCTCCCTGCATCTGTGGGATGAGTTGAGCTTGCAGATCAGTAGGCCTGTAGCTCTGCGTTTTCCAGAACAGGGTGACTGCTCTGGGGGGTGGAAGAAAACCTGGTGGAGGGGGGAGATGTGAAGGTTATCAGGTGGCAGCACATGCTATCAGACTGTTGTGCGGTAAGTTTATGAAGCTGCTCCTGCAAAGCAAAGAGGTACCTATTCGCAGGGGATATTAATTGTTTTTCTGTCAAGACAGCATTAAGCTATCTTTGCCTCTTCTGGAACACTGAATTTGGGCGAGCTGTGTGTTTTAGGTAAACATGCTTTGAGACTATAAATAATAAGCCATTAGAAATTTGCATGCTCCCTTTCTATATATGTAATATTTTTGGAGGTGTTACCTTCTGTGCAAAACTACATCACTTAATTTTTTTTTAAAGCTCTTCCCAAGAGTGGTAAAATGAAGTGGAAAAAACTTAAAATTACTATTATGTAGTTTTCTAGTTTGTAGTGTAATGCATAGAAACTGTGTAGTTGTACTAAACAAACGGCTCAGTGTGGAAATTTGTTTACCAATCTTGTTTTTTAATTACAAAGGAGGTTCAACGGTACCTCACACTGTAGTAGGGTGAGAAAGCTTAGTTTCCTACTCCTGAATATGGGAAATGAAATGTGGCTAGAATTAGCAGGGTGAAAGACCAGGAAACTACAGTAGAGGGGTGGGAGTTAAAGAAATGCATTTTTCCTAAAATGTAAAAATAATGTAAAATTTAGCAAGCGAGCATTGAAACCTATTGACAAAACTTGTCTCTCAATACTAGACTGTAAGGGACAACAGCAGCTTTCACTACTAGTGTTTATGTTGTTTTGTTTTGTTCACTTGTGTGGAGTATGACTCTGGTTCTGTTTGCTTGCTCCCTCTCCCTTAAGTTTTAAGGTGTTATTCTTTCCCGTTTCCTCTTCGTACGTTTCCTGAAGATTAAGCACTCGAAGCTCTGAACAGTTGAGAAATGCAGTGTTCTCTCTGTATGCTTAAGTCGGCTCTGTTCAGAAGTACTTACGACTCTGTTGGGACCCCATTAGCCAACTTCAGAGTTGTGATCAAGGCCCACCAAAACATGCCAGCCCTGAAGTTATGCTGTGAAGTAATCCATTAACTTTGTTTAGCATTTAATTAAGTAATTAATTTTGAGATTCAGCTTGTTAAAATACCCGACTATGAGAGATGGTGCAGATATGATTAGAACTACTTTGCTTTGGTTCTGCAGTAAAAAAAGGTAAATTGCTTAGCATTACAGTTGTAAGGGACAATTCAGATTATTAGGCAATGTTACCAGTATGCCTCCTTCAACCCATAAAGTCTGAAACATTCATATGTTTATGCCATGAGCACACAGATTATGCTTTACAGCGGCACTTCGTAATGTAGGCATACTTCTAGATTCCCAAACGTGGTGCACAACAAACCCCCAAGCAGTGCTGTCTGAGCTGATATGAATGGTTTGAAATAAAGAATAAAAAGAGCTAGCTTTAGTCCAGAAAGAGTCATCACAGTGGTTCTGCTAATAGTGGAGGGAGCAATGCTAATTTTCCTTTATATGATACTGGCATACCTGTGCTGTTTGTAGTCCCAGAACCACTTCAGGCATAGGTAGTATAATTATGTCTTGTGATCTTACGTGATACACCTTAGGAGCCGTAATGAACCAGACCCAACTCAGGGGTGTGCACAGCTAATGTTTGCTAGGGCATGAATGCTGCCAGTTCAGAACTGGAGGTGCAAGAAGCAGCTTTTTAAACCTGTAGTCCTGTTACTTACCTGGCACAATGTATTATATTTATGTGAATACTCAGTATGAATATTACTAACAGGATCAAAAATCATGAAAACTTTCAGCCTATCAAGTATTAGTAAAACTTAGAGAAGTTTTGAGGAGAGTTTAAGGAATTTTGTAAGCTACAGTCGTCACTCCTTTAAATGTTTTCAAATATTCATGTGCCTATGCACGCATGAGTGATTATTCTTCTTGTTTAATTCATATCATTTTAACTTGTTTTATGAGCAGAGCTAATTAAGCTTCTTTCTTACAAATTTACGCTTCACTAATTTTCTGCTTTACTAACAGTTTATAACTTCATTCTCTTCCTTCCCCAGATCCCAGTACTGTCAGCTTCTTTCTGTGTCCACCATCTATGGGTTGATCAATGTGTGGCATATGCCATATGGCAAATTCTGACCTAAGTATGGGCATATTTCCCAGCCAGTGTATAAATAACGAGGCCATATTAACTTGTCTCTTTTGTGTCCCAAATTTAATGAAACCTTTTGTAAATCCACATATTGAGCACATTTGCCTTTTGTGAAATATGATTAAAATTGGTATAGATAGATTTAGCCATCACACCTCATGTTCTCTGTAAAGTTATTAAAAGAACTTAGTTTTCAGATTGGGAATGAAACTCTCCATCACAGTGTGAACAGCATGGTGTGTAGCTATACTGTGGGTTTGAGTTTAGGATCTTGGGCCATCTGCCACGCACTGAGGTGGTGGCCCAACGCCGAGTTGTTAATAAAGCAAACCTAGTGGTACCCCCGTCTGGCATGTAACTTCTTTGATGCAGTGTTCAAGGGCTTTACATGCATTGTTTTTCCATCTCATGGCCTTCTGCTTTCTCCTCCACAACCAGCAAAATATTGGGAGCCCATTAAATCTTAAGTGTGAGTTAACGATCTTGTATTATACCTTTCTGTGTCAAGGAGAACGGTGATCAGTGTAGAGGAACTTGGTTAAAAAGTTCCTAATAAAACAAATACCAGACTTTCTAAACTGTGACTTGAAAGGTGTTGAAGAGAGCAAGGACAAGAAGATGAAAGACAAGAAAAAGCTTAGACAACAAACAGAAACCCAAGTCCTAGGAAAACAAAGTTCGTATATATGCAGCGAAAACTTAAGCACGCTGTGGTTAAAGACAGCGTAGTGCCATGGTGTTCCTCTGGATTACCAGAAGCATGCCTCTGTATGTGTTTGGGCTGTGGCTGTTACTGCAGGGAGATAGGTAAATGGAAGTGTGCAACCGGGGCGTTTACCTAGGGTGCTGGATGGGGGCGATGGGGATCGTAGGAGCTTTTGGCTCTGGCTGCCGCTACTGTGCTTGGTTTTAGCGGGTGACAATGACAGGAATGGGTCAGGGGAGAGGGGGGCGGAAGCTTCACCACAGGGTTCTGTGTGTCAATTCTCTTCTGTATGGAGTTAAACCCTTGAGATGTGAGAGCCAGATGAGAGGCTGGGAGGTCATTTCCTCCTGTCTGTGGGAGTCTTGGCTTCCCTGTCCCAGTGGCTGCTGCCACCAGATTCTCTGCAGCCTCTTGGCTGTATGCAGGAACTTTCCGAGTTATAATGTAGGCAGGGAGTCAAAAACCTTTCTGACTAAGGTGAATTTCTCTTAGTTAAGTGTGGCTACGGTTCCCAGTTTGTTCATCCTGGATGCTTGCAGCTGAGCTAATGCAGTGAGTGGTGTGAACTCCTGTGAAGTCAGGGGGGATGCTGGTGAAATATTTTGGTGGGAGTAGGCAGCACTACACAGAGAGCTGCAAGGGAGAGCAAGTACTGTGAACGTGTGGTTTCTCTTGAAAACAAAATGCCTTTTTTTAATCTCCTCTTGTTATTTAGTTGAGGTCCTGTGAAGGTTCTTTGTCCCAGTATGCTGATGCTCTTATAAATTGGTGAGGCAAATGTGATCAGAAGATTTGTGTCTAGAATTACCTTATAGTACTTTTGAAATTGTATTGTTTTGACATTTTAAAATAAAAGAATATACTTTCATGTTCACAGATTAAGCTGCCACCAATGATGGAAATCATAACGGCTGAACAGCTGATGGAATACCTAGGTTAGTAATTGCAATAAATGGTCTTCAATTCTATATTATTGTGAAGAGTAACAATAATATATATATTATTAGTGAGGAGTACTATAGGAGGATGGTTTTATTTATTCACTATTTTATTCAGCTTTATTTGAATGCATGCTTCAACAAAATTACTCACGGTATTCAGTTACTCATGCTTTTCCTTAAGTGCTTTTAGAAGTTTTCTGTACTGCTTTCCTAAGTGGTTAGTCTAGTGATGGAGTTGGTATGGATTAGTACACCAGCACTGTGGTAGATGTAAACTTATTCATGTCTCTTACAATGTTGTTTTGTTATAGTTGACAGAACATAGTAACTGTGCCTTTGTTTGCAGAAACTCTAATCTGTGCTAGTATGACCCAATTAAAATTACTAAATTAATTTTTCCTGTTAATCACAGTTTTATCACAGTGAGGGTCTCATTTGTAGGCACTACTCCATTATCAGTGTGGAGCAAAACTGCAGCTGTTTCTGACAAGTCTGTAACTTCAATAGCCCAGAATGATCCAGGTGTTAAAATAATACTTAAGCTGTATGTACTACAGTCCTTTCCTTTTGAAGCCTAACAAATACAACACATTTGAGCTTAATATACTATGGTTTATTTTTCTTAAGCAGGAGAAAAAACCCACCGTACTACATTTTCTTACTTTTTGCTTGCAAAGAATTTAGCTTGTTCTTTACAAAAGCATATCACTGAATCTTTCATTGGAAGAAAAAAGTGAATTAGGTAATTTTAAAAAAATTTAGGCTTTAGACATAGGCAGTAAGATTTCTTAACATTTCTTCTACTTGTATTGGTAGAATAACACTGTCTGAAGTCACTGCATAATCACTGTTGCCTAAATGTGTGTATGCTTTCTTGAAGGCATATATTAGCTTCTGGGATTATCTTATTAAATTGAACAACAACATTACCTTCTCAAATTATTTAGGTTTCTATACAGTCACCGAGATTAGCACTTCTAAGGCTTAAAAAAAATTAAAAAATAAAAACCCTTTAACCACTTTGAACAACCATAACTTAAAAGATTACAAGTTAGGAAACCTATAATATTTTTCCTTGAGCAAAACCATGGTTTTTTTAGGAATGGAACAAGGTAATAAATATGAAAACCATTGAAATAAAATCTGAAAAATTTGGGAGATGCCATTTATGAATACTAGTCACTGAAATGTTATATATCATGAACCCCAGCGTGTTGATTAACTGATTAATTACCTTTGTGTTGTAGACACAGGTGGATTACAAGCCTTTCGGAATTATTTGCATATGGAAACATGCCAAAATATTCATAGTATCAGTCAGGATAAGTAGTTGCATGTTTAAATTGTGTTATGCAATTACATATCTTATTGTGAACAGTTTGACCGTTTTGTATTTTTAGGTTGAGAGACAGAGAGGTGAATTTCTGAACAAGTGAGAGATTGGTATGAGGGCCCAAAAGATTATGAAGTGCTGCTTTAGTAACAACATGGCCATTAGAATTTTATGTCTTAATATTATCTTACTATTTTTTTAAATACTCATATTTTACTCCATATCTATAATTCAGGTATAAAATAATGTCATTTCTTGACTTTGATAGAAAACTTCAATGGTGGTATTTATGATCAGTCAGCTTCAGTAGGAAGTGTAGATAGAAATGTTACACCTTAGGGTGTGGAATAAACTTCATCCTGTTTTCACTTTTTTTTTTTAGGAGACTATATTCTTGATGCAAAACCTAAAGAGATATCTGAAATTCAGCGTCTAAATTATGAGCAGGTGAGGAGTTGCTCCTAAAATACAGTTGCTTGTGTCTGAAGGAACTAAAACTTTTCTTCTCACCTAAGGTTTATCATCTTGCTAAAAACCAGAAGCATACAAGCCATTGCTTGTACTTAGTTTTTCCTTTTTTCCTAGGCTTGATGTAGAGTATTAATTGTAAATACTTACTATTTGTGAAGAAAAACTTGGTATCTATTAATACAAGTAATGGTTTTTGGTTTTGCCTGCAACGAGTGCAATGAAAGCATTTTGGTTTTATTGAGGAATTATAACACATAAGTACAGATGGAAATATATAACAGTGTGGTTGCCGTTTGAAGTCTTCTGTTTTCTCAGTCATTCTTTATAGTTAGTCATTCTTCCTCTCAGTTTTTTTTGTCATCCTTTATTCCATTAACTGTGGTTCTTGTTGTCTTATCATTAAAAGAAGACAATACAGAGGCCACTGTCTCTAACAATCAGTGGTTTTAGTCCATTAATCTTTTCTGTTTCCCAACTCCTTTCCAATATGTATTTTTGGGTTTCGTCGTGCTTTTTTCCCCATTGTTGCAATCCTGCGTTTCTCTTAAGCAACAGAATATTGCAAAACTAAGCAACAACAACAACAAAACCCCCAAAAAACCCCCCACAAAAACCAAACACCCAACCTAAACCACAAAGCCCCAAACAAACCATCCAAAGAAGTACCTCAGTTTCCCCAAACCTTTTGCCTATACTTCGTAATCCTACTGTTTGTGAACACTCATTTGGTGGAAAATTCTTTTGCCTGCATGTCAGGAAGCTTACTACTTGGTGCAAGAGACCTGTTTCACCAAGTACTTTTTCTTTGGCTCGTCTTTGCTTTGTGTGATTGGATTTTCATAACTTGATAATTGCCCATAGGATTCCATTGGGATCACTACTACCATAAGTGCTACCTTCCTGACTTGTTTCCACTGCAGAATCTACAGGCCATTTAAAGATATGCTCAAAATAAGGTAGCTAAACTTTTCTTTATGAAACAGAAAAAATCAGATTCTTCATTGTTTTTCACCTCTTTAAGTACTGAACCCCCCAATTAGACTTTGAAAATGTAACTCTGTAGGTCTGTTTGTCTTGTTCATTATGTGGTGGTAAGTACTTCAGCCTGAGTCATGGGCAGGACTTAAAAGGGGAGAAGAAACCTCAAGAGAGTTCCTTAAAGATTACTTTATAATCCAATTCTTCTTGCAAATGTCTAGTTTGTGGCTCTGTGAAATAGAACTAAAAGAAATAGGAGCTGCTTAAAAGCAGCTTATGAGTGTAGAAGAAGAAACAGATACAGCTGATCAGAGGGAGAGCTCTTATTTTGCACATCTCCCCTGACACAATGAGAGCAAATGATGGGAATTCGCATGGAAACACTTGTTGAGCTCATTTCCCCTTTTGTAAATACTTTTTCAAAGTGTTGAGTTAGTGAGTACTAAATGATGAAGGGTTACAAGAGTAACCACCAAGTATACAAAGCTCTGTTTGGTCATCTGTGTGGTTTGGTTTTTTCTTTCTGCTGTCAGAACATGAGTGATGCAATGGCGATTCTGCATAAGTTACAGACGGGCCTGGATGTCAATGTGAAGTTCACAGGTGTACGAGTATTTGAATACACACCTGAATGCATAGTCTTTGATCTTCTTGATATCCCCTTGTACCATGGATGGTTAGTGGACCCTCAGGTAACTTTTTTTTTTTTCAGTAAATCAAAGTATATGCTATTCTGAATTGTACTGGGGGAGGGAAGATGTTTCAGAATTTTAACTGGAATGAATAAAGCTGGTAATGGATTTTTTTAACTATGGTCAGAAAAATTGGATCCTTTTCAGAGAGGAATGAATAGAGTTTGTACGTGTGTTTTAGTGTGATAACTTTGCGGAAACTAGGTCTATAGTCAAGCTACCTTTGAAAACTTTCTACACTCAATTTATGACCATGTAAATGAGAAATGTTCTGAGGCAGGTAGGAGTGTCCCAGTCACAATTTTTGAGAGCTCATTAGAGAACACTTGCAAGGAATGAAAGGCTACTTTCTTCCTTTCTTCAGTTCTGATTTACTAGTCAGTGCTTTTGAGAACTGCATCTTTAACAAACATATAATTTATTTTTAGTTATATTATTTAAACAAACAGTAAACTGGTGCTCTTTACGTGGTGGGAACCTGGTGAGTTTGGATAGAAAAACCTGCCTCAGATTTTTTTTTTTTTCATGCCTTCTTGATGGAAGCTGCTGTTCTCTTACCCCTTGGTCTTCTTCCCCCTGCCCAACTGAGCCAACTAATGCCCTCTTCCCTCCATTTTGGCAACAGCTTTTGATGTTAAGCATTATCTTAAGGATTTAAAATGGGATCTGAGGCCATGAAATGTCTAACAGATTGGGTTAAAACTTTTTGGACAAGGATTTTTAGGGGGATAATGTATTCTGTTGAAACTCTTCTTATTTTCTTATGAATAACTGCCATAGGCTTACAGTTGTGTTCTGTTCTTCACAAAGTTAAGCTCGCTGTTTGTTATGTTGTTCCTTCCTGCTCCAGGTTGCTGACATAGTAAAAGCAGTTGGTAACTGCAGTTACAATCAGCTGGTGGAGAAGATAATTTCTTGTAAACAGTCAGATAACAGTGAACTGGTTAGTGAAGGTGGGTAACTGTTTTTATCAAACTATCTACGCTATCAAATCTTAGTTACACATTTTGTATGTGGGTCTCCGTATGCAGACACACAAGTGTGAAGGGCTGTAGTCCGTATGCTGAATTTCTTTCCCTGGGCAGACACCCAGCACTGTGCTTGTCTTCTGAGCTTCTCTGCTGCCATTTGCAAACCAAGGACCAGCCTCATTCACTTGATCTATTAAATGCTCTTTTAAAAAAGCTGGAGAGCACTTCCTTTTTGGAAAAGTATAATGGGCAGCATTCAGATTTCAACTTCTGTGATTAGAACATGAATTATATACTACATGATGACAAGGAAAAAATCAGTAATATTAGAAGTGGATACAGCATTTCTGAACATGAGAGGATTATCTACAGTGTTGAGGTTCTAGAACTATTAACTCATTTTCCCCTCTCTGAATGTGTTCCCTTAGATTTGTGGTAATAAAACACTATCTTAGTAGAGAGAAGATAGGAAAAATATTACTGTTGTACCCAGGTTTTATACATTACAAAGTATGTTACAGACACGTAACAGTATGTATTGCTTTTGTAGGATTTGTAGCTGAGCAATTTCTTAATAACACAGCTACGCAGTTGACGTACCATGGACTGTGCGAGTTGACTTCAGCTGTCCAGGAGGGAGAGCTTTGTGTGTTCTTCAGGAACAACCATTTTAGCACCATGACCAAATACAAGGTATAGGCAACATTTTGGTCCTTATTGTTGTGGTTTACATCCTTATTTCAAAGGAAATCTTGTTTTTTTCCCCTGTCTTGAAATAGAAATAGATTTCAGCTTGTTAAATGTAAGTACAGCTTATGGTGAATATAAGGTCTGTAGCAAATGTTACTTGTGAACTATTGATTACAGATCTCACTTTAAATCTTCTTGAGGCTCTTTTGCATTGTTTGCTCCCTGTGTTAACTCCCTTTGTGGTTACATGTAATAACATACATTTCTTACATGGCTAAAATTTACTTGTGGGTTGTGATTGGCAATGATAAGGTTAATGAATTTAATTTCTTGTTTCTGAGGATGTAAAGCTCTGCTTTACATTTCAGCCAGTAGATGAGTAGCTCCATCATGGTGTTGAAAATAGCAAACGTGGGGAAGTTGACAATGTTGATTCCCTTTGTTGGGGAAGAGATTATATTTTTTGGATCTGAAACTGGGGAAGCAATATGGTGAGACCTGTGGAAGGAGTATTCCAGGATACAAAAAGCAAGTGATAATTTGGTTAATGCTTATGGGACTCCTTACTCTGTGGAATGCAAAATCTTGCTTGGCAAGTTTACAGTCATTTGTGGAGCATCTTTGTTCTGACACACCTTGCCTTTGCTGAGATGATAGTGTATTTTTACGTGTATGACTTGGGTAGAAGGGGGCATGGTCAAATTGTCTCCTAAGATTTAATCGTTCCCTTCTCTTAGGAAATAATATTTTGAAGTAAATTTTTCATTGGCTTTGAGTGTCAAGCCATACTGAGTTAGACGTTTCTCTCAATCGTATGTATGAGTTTTTACCTTTGTACAGAACTCTCAAAATTGTATTTTGGTTGTCTGTTATTAAATAAGACTTCAGTTTCATGTATGCTTGCATTTATGAATAATGGTAATGCAAAAAAAGGTGTCTAGCATTCAAAACCACTAAGGAACCACTGTTTTCAGTCTGTTCTTTGATAACATACACCTTGTGAATAACAGAACTTTTTCTGTTTGGCAGTACTAGTCCCTTTTTTTTTTCCCCTTGACTGTCAATGCTTATCTTTGCATTTTGATTAACTGCTCATAAGCTAAGCTAAAGCTCTGAATAGTCCCGATAAATAATGATTAACTACAAAACAGGCAATACATTTGGCTTTGTAATAGCTGCTTAGAGCACATCTGAGCTTTGTTTAAAATCTATGTACAATCATGATTTCTTAAAGCTGTAGGACAGGTGAAAGTATCTTTCTCTTCCCTTCCTCTGTTTGGTGGGGGGAAACAACCAAAACCCACAAAAAACTGCCACCCTATGGAATATATCTGTTTTGGTCAAAATGATAATTGTTTTATTTCCCAATGAAGTTCATTTATGTCCCAGTTTTCTCTCCATTTTTCTAAATGTAGCTCTTGCATAGTTGGTAGTAGTTTGTCATGCAAGCCTGTGCATTGTTTTATGGCTGCTTTCGTTACACACAAACCCCACCAACCTCAGAACAACTTGGTTTTAAAAAGATTGTACAAAGTAGAAGTACAGAGGTACTTTCTGGGTACGAATGGTACCTAGAGGTGCAAAAAACCTTTTTACTTCATTTAAGGGATATTCGAGATAAAATACTTAAATCTTTCTAGAAATAATTCATTTTTTGTGCTGTAATTAGAACTTGTAAGGTTAAAATATTCTGTGTAGTAAATAGTATCACTTTGACCTTATGAACCAGAACTACAGAATTTTGTTTGTAGAATGTAGACTGTCATCTTCTGCAGCCCATTATTTAGATTAAAGACCAAAACCTGGTGTTTGTCAGTGCTTTAACGACTTTATACTTCTAAACATATACTTCTCAGTTGAGATACCTTTTCCTTAAAGAAATACAGTGCAACACTTCAATCAGTTAAATATCCTTAGGCACTATTAATAGAACAGGTTAAGCAGTGAGTAAAAATGTGTCTGTGAATTTGAACTGTAAGAATTAAATCCACATCCTAAGTAATACTGAGATAAAATACTTGAAGAATAGTATTATTTGTTACTTGTGTGTTTAGGCTTTACTGCTTCTAAGTCACTATGGTTTTAACCTTGTCCTTTTTCAAAAGTCTTAGGCTTCTGAAACACTACGTTTTGGGATATGGGCCATGACTCTTGTGCTTCATAGTCATTACGGTGACTTCGCTTCCAGCTAGTGTTCAATTTCCATGTTATCTACAGGCTTTTAGTTCCTGGGATTGTAATTTTAAACAGTGTTGTTCATTTTGCCTTGGATTTCCAGTGGGTGGTACGTTGCAGAATTTGAGATACCAAGAAACTTTAATTAAAAGACAATTTCTTTATTTTTAAAAGTCAGCACTGACTTCTCTGTCTGTTTCTAACTTACTTAGCTATTTGCAATAGCTGTATGACTAGATATTCTTTCATATCAAGGAAGCCAGAAATAGGCTTGACTTGGGCTTTTAGCCAAGATTCACTATCCAAAAATCTTTGGACGTCCAGGATACTGGTATGAGTGCCAAATACGTTGTTGTCACAGAGCTGAGATTTTTCAACTGCTCTACTCTTTCCTTTGACCGTGTTTAATGCTAGCTCTGCAGACCTCTATGGAGTTTCTTTAACTTGTAGTCAGCTGTAGCTGGATTATGGAGTAAAGTCCATCAATAAGGAGAACTGAAGGCACGAAGCATACCAGAGAAAATGCAGGTGTAGAGCTCTGAGGGGAAGAACTAAGCAATTTGTCTTTCTCTGATACTGTCCTTTCCTCTTCCCTATCCAAACCAATACACGGAAGCATATAAACAAAACAGGAAGTTACACAAAAGGGAATCACGCCTATAGTAAGTTATGTACATACACTAAAGCTTGTGTGTTTTTAGAAACGTCCTCTCTTTGAATAAATAGCAAGAATTTATAATGAGAATCCCTTAGGTACATTATTATTATTGTTCTAATGAAGCTAATACTTAAACTTGAATTTGGAAGCATTCATGTACAGTTGATAAAATGACTTGTATGCTGAGGAAATTTCATAAGTTCAGTGGGCTTTTTGAGGCTGGTATTTAAGTGAAAGGACTTGGATTTCAGTATGTTATATTTCAAAGAAAGCAGGATCTATGTTGATCTTAATTGCACTTACTGGAGGAAAAGGGGGGGGCGGGGGAAGAAACCCCAGACCCCTTAGCAGAAACTTGTTCTAAGCTCTTTTATATGCTTATTTTTTTCCTAGAATTGGCTTTAGAATTGAGGAACAATTCCGAAAAATAAATGCTTAGTGATACTGAAATAAGTCCAAGAGTAAAATTCATAAATTGGAGGCAATTTGAAGTTCAACGTAGCAGTTTTTCTAGTAAAACAGATGAACCCAAATAGCCTTAATTCTGCTCTATTTTGGTGCCATGTAACAATCACATGATTGTGATTGAGCCATTTTTAATATTTGTGGTGCTTGGTAGTACAAATTTATTTTTAAGTAGTGTTAGAGTTCTTTCCACATCCCATCTGGTGAGCTTGTTCATATTTTCTGGTTTTAAATTTCATATATGCATCTACCTGTCATTCCTTAATAAGGGGTAGACTTGTGGATACTTTAGAACAGAATCGGCGCGGGTGGAGGCTGATAACATCCTTTGTGTGTATAATTGAACTTCCCTTTTTTTGTCCTTATTAGGAAGAGTTTGCAGTATTTATTATTTGACACACAGTACGGGTTTAACAATAGAAAGTTTACTAACACTGACAACGCTTTACCCAATTATACTGAGTTTAGAGTGGCTTTCCATTTTCAGATCAAAGGATCATCTTTGGTTTTGGATGGCTTATTTTAGAGGTGTGGCTTACTGAAGTGAGTTAGGTGCAGGTGTGAATAAACAGTGCAGTATTCTGAATTCCTTTATCTTGGCTTTGAAATTTTTTTTGTAGGCTGCGGTTAAGATGTTGCAGAGTGCCAAAAACTCCTTGGAAACTAGTATGATTGATTGTCAGGCTGGAGAATCTACTCATGCTTGCTTTCTGTCCAGTGTTGTTTAACTCAATTTTTTTTTTTAATGGATAGTAAAGGAATTTGTAGGGAAGAAAACTGGAGTGACTGCTCACAAGCCTGGCTTTCTTTCTAATATTATTTTTTAATGAATACTAAATCGAAAATAATAGGTGTTTTAATTGTCGCTTAAGTGCATCTTGCAGGATCAGAAATAGCATGTTTATGAAACAGGAGCATTGTGAACACCCTGGTGTAGATTCAGAAGGTATCAGTGCTATTATATATTGTAGGTAAAAACTTACTTAACAGTCTCTATTCACAGATATTTAAAAGGCATTTCTACAGTAGATATGAGGATGAAGGTAATAGTTCGCTTTGGGCTGGACAATAATCAGTGAGAAGTTGTGTTAGAATACTTCTTAAAAATCTCTGTTACTTTAAAAAAAGAGTATTTGACTTAGGAACAAGAGGAAAAGCAAAAGGGGGAAAATTGGTTTTAGGTACTGTCGCTGTATTTGAAAATATTTACTACTGTTTTAAAATAATTCCGGTCCCATTTAAGAAATTGACATATTCCATTTAAGAAGCTGCGGAGTTGATAGCACAGTGTAATTGTGAAGATTCTGCATTTCAGACTAGACCATCAGTTCAATTAGAATTTTACTCAGTTTATAATACTAAATATAGTCTTGAATAATTAATATTTTACTATTCCCCTTCTGAAAACTGAATTAAATTTGTGTAACACAGTATGTTGTCATTTCTGATTTGAAAAAAGCTTTAGTGTTAGGATCACGCTTATAGACAATTACGTAACATTTTCAAAATTTCATTATTGCATATGAAAGAAGAGCAAATGTGGCAGTTGGGTAATACATCTGTCGAAGTATGGTGAGTGGTAGTCAACAGTGGCAGTTCAGTTATCAGATTCTTTACCTTTTATTATTTGCTTATTTGCCTGAGTAGTAATTTATCGTACTTCCTGCCCCATTATTTGAGTGTTAGTTGTCTTGGCTTATGTGACAGTACAGTAATCGCTTTCAGCAAAGATGTGATTTTTATTTTTTTGCCTTTGCTTTTCATTACACAGATAATAAATACATGAAATGATAATTCCCTAGATCAAGGAAAAACAGGACTGTAAAGAGGGGATCAGTTTGGTAAGAATGTCTTAGTTCAGTTGGACCATTTTTCCCACTGCTGTGCCTGTAGTACAACCTGTTTTCCTTACTGAAAAGTAAGGAGACCCGCATTCGAGTTTTTAAGTGTGTGTTGCAGTTATGTTCTCTAGTTGATAAATGTTGGGGTTCTGTTGCAGAACTTGGCACAGACTTTTGTTCAAATACCAAGTATATTTCATAGCAATAATCACACTTTTTCCTTGGGTGTTTCAGGTGATGTCTGAGTTTGGCATAGTAGAGGCATAGTAGGTAACTTCTTCAAAACATGTTTAAACGTTTTTCCATTTCTTAGTAAGTGTACAGTTTTTATTCTGAGGGTTACTCTCTTGAATCAAATGGTGTGTACTTGGAAAAAAAGGTCTTGATTTTCTTTAACAGCTGAAACATTCAGATAGATTGGACTAATTGCAAAATAACTCACTCATGTCAACATAAAACACCTTCATAAAAACAAAAGGGTCTGGTCCAAGAGAACATATACATAGACCTTAAACGATAAGGCTTAAAATGTCTGTCTTTATTGTATGAAGGGTCTGGACAGGTATTTGGTTTTTCTTTTCAGTTTCCTAAACTGCTGGAAACTAGGAAATTGGCATCAGAACAAGTAGTTTAAAAGCATTAATTTTCATTACTTAATCTGGTAATCAACCCAGGAGAGGAAGTCTTGTAAGCAGTAACATCACCTGCAGCCTACATCTGTTTGCATTTCAGGGAATTCTTTTGTGCAAACCAGAAGACTAAGATGATTCTTCAGGAGAACAGTCTTGCTTTTATCCTTAGCTTTATTTCAGGCTTTTTATATGTGAAACTGTAAAACCTGGGCACTGGTCTACAATATTTAGATATTGATTATTGGGATAAATAATTATTCATATCTTTATTGTAGGCACAGTTTATCTCAAGTTATACACTTGAGACTTTCTTTTATTGTTTTATTCCCTATTGACAGCAGTTATTAGTAGATATTATTTCTGTGTTATGTGCTAGCATTTTTGTGGACAGTGTTATCTCACGATACTGTGTATTTAGTTAAAAAAAAACCCCGCCGCCATTTAAAATTAAGCTGGTAATCCTGTAGAAATGGCCAGTTCAGGTTTTATGAAGGTAGGAACACATTTATTTTGTGAAGTATGATGCTGTTCTGGCAAGGTGTACTTGAAAGCATATTTATATACGTTTGTTAGCTGAATCACATGACCTCAGTGTGCTGATCATCCTGGTTTAGCTTTAACTGTGAGTAGAAAGCCAGTACAGAATCAGGACCAAGAGCTATTCACTAGAAAATACATCCTGGTTTTTACTTTTTTTTTTTTTAAGCCTCCTTCCTAATTTTTTAGTTCAGTGTAAGTAAATGTTTCTACATTTAATAGTTCCTC
>NW_010237235.1:16856-40681 GCF_000690775.1 Eurypyga helias | reverse complement strand
TTTCCCTTTTCCTCCTTGTGCGTGGCAGCGAGTGGAGCTGATACGCAGAGGCTCTGGTAGGCCCCACGTGTGGTGTAGAACCCCTGGGTGCATCACACTGCAAACGGCAGGGTTCTGTGGGTTGCACATCACTGTCTCGTTGCAGCCAGACGGATCCCGTGATCTGCTAAGGGCCAGAGACTGCTGACTGGTGCCTGGCACCAGGCGTGTCCTTACCTACTGCAGTTCAAATTTAGAGGCCGCAGGAAGGTCATGTGATAAAAAGGCTTTCTCATATCTCAGAAGCTCCTCACGGGAATTTGGGTGTGCCAGGGAGGTTGGCCTGTGAGCCTTTAGGATTGGGAAGAGAACGTGCATGACGTTAGAAGAGTGCCTATAAGAGCCATCTGTAGATACGGCACCTATTGTTGCAAGTAGAAGGAACAAAACCATGGAAGTTCTGGGAAGATGGATATTCTGTAGGGGTGAGTAGCTACATTGCACCTCATATGAAAGGGCTGACTCTTTTTGACACTGAAAGTTGCCCAGTTATTACCAAAAGTTATGTGAATATTAGCACTATTATGAGGGTCCTTGGCAATCTGTTAGGATTGGTAGTTTTTTTTTTAAATTCCATTCAATTATCCTAATGTGAAGTAAAGATGAGAGCATTTGATAAAATCAAAAAGGTAAAGATGACTTTGGATCGCTGAACTGTGCTTTCCCGTTGTTCTTTGATTCCGGCAGAGTGGAAAGGAGGTCAGTCTCCTCACAAGTACTAGGGAGCCTGTGTGCGTTGGTTTGCTAGGTTTTGTTCAAGTGAAGCAGCGTGATTTAAAACTCTGCTACTGGCATTGGAATTGCAGTGGTGGTGTTCACGTGATGTGGTGATACGCAGTGCAATTTATCCCTTCATCAGGGAGTTGTATGAATATGTCAATGGTTTTTAATTTACTCTGACTTTTTAAAAATCAGTGTTTGGGTATAGCTCAACTGAGGAAGTCTTAAAAACAGAAAGTAAGAATATGGATTTTATTTAAGATTGCAACAGTTCTCTCTTTCAAACAAGTGTTAACTTTAAAATAGATTCTAATCCCATAAAGGTAACGACATACTTAAATATTTGGGTGTAACAAGTTCAGCTTACAGTAGTTGGGAGATTATGAAAGCATGAGCATTTTCCTATTTCAGTATTATTGAGGTACACTGAGCTGTTTAAAAAGTAATTAAAAATCTATAGCATAATAGAGGGAAAATTGATGCACCCCCTTTTTTTTTTAGGTATGTTTGAATCAATGTACTGGTCAAAGTAAAATTTAAAAGGTTCAAATATACTGACCTTAAAGATTCTGTGATTTTTATTTTTTCAATTTTTACTTGTACACAAGACTTTTTATACAAGATGCTGTGAAATAGGTATTCTGTACAAATTTGAAATGCTGTGAAGTGATTGCCTTTTATTTTCTTTGGGTTATTTTTAAGCATCAGAAGTAGCATTCAGTTTTCAGGCAGGTTTCTGAGGGAGAGGTGCTTCCTTAGATGATCATATGCAGTCAGACCTGTTGCTGACAAATGTCTGTAAGCCCACCTGTGCTGGAGTAACTGCTACTCCAAAGCCCAAATGTGTAGTACTGTCCTTTGGAGAGGTTTTATCTGTTCTGTTTGGCCTTTTGTGCAAGTGCCTCCTGTGGTAGTAGTAGTATTAGAACAACTGCTGCACCTCAATCTTCCAATGATGGTTTTGTGCATTGTGTCACCTTCCAGCCAGAGAAAGGACGACTGTCAATTCAGTAGGATGAAGAGATCTTGATTTAATTTCAGCATCCGTTATAGACTGTCTTCCAATGACTCGAGAGAAAGGAGTGAGCTAGTTCTGTACTTGTCGAACAGAAGTGATGTTCTCATTTTTTGCCTATTCAGCCTGAGAAATCATTACAACCAGAACTGCCTTGTGTGTTTTGGTACATCTTTAGCGCAGTGATCTTTGAGTACCCTTTGTGTGCTGCTGTAATACAAATAGTAATTTTTTTTGTGGATGTCACAATGAACTGCTTTGATTTTTACAGCTAAAACACTGCAGCAAGTTTTGCATTGAATACTTGATCTGGTACATTCAGTAACATTAATGGCAGCTTCAGTCTTCATGTCCTGTATGGTCAGTAATAATGTCCTTGCCTTGGAGTATAATTCTAAAAAATATTATAAAAAGGGTAAGATGGGATTAAAATCTAAATTTAATTGAAATTTAAACATGGGTTTTTGTGCTGCTTTGCTGTCCTTTAATCATGCAGCAGCATCTCGTTTTACGTGAGACCTGGTTTTATAACTCCCCTTTGACTTCATCTCCTCTTCCATTCCTTCAGCCTAAGCCTGCATTTCATTCTTCCTGTACCTTGGCTTCTGGACTTGTTAGTATTGCCTCTTCCACTCCTAGACCAGCCCATTTTAGAATTTCACAGTTTGAAATTGAGAAATTTGGTTTTGTGGAACTGTAGAAAGGCTGAAATACAACAAAAGCTATTATTGTGACAAGTGATACCAAGAATCCTAAATGTAATTCTTCTTTCAATTGAAATAAACCTCAAATTCTATCAAAACCCATTACAAAATGTAGAGTCTGAGATGTGGTCAGTTTGAGGTAATGCCTCTAGGATTATTTGGAAAGATCATCGTTCTCTCCAGGTCTTGCCTTTGGAATTTCATGTGAGTTGTATTGGGATTTAGAATTACATTGCCGGTCTTGAGGTGTACTTCTTAGGTGTGCTTCCAAGGAATTGTCAAGGTATATATTCGAGTTTTATATTGGTCTTTAGTCAACATGAAATTTTATTAGTAACATAAAATGACAAGACGGAATAGAGAACTTTGGTGTGGCTGCCAATTTAGCAGTGAATACTAGAGTATCTGGGGTTTTAATGCTGTATACCAATCCATGTAAATTTTAAACTTGCTAAAAAAATCTAAATGAATGTTTTACTGGAATGCAACAGTTGTATTTGCTGATCAGTTCTGCTAATTATAGCAGATTGTAAAAATTTTGTTCAGTTTTACAGGTTTTCTTTATTCTTCTGCATAGGGTCAGCTTTACCTGCTGGTGACAGACCAGGGCTTTCTTACGGAAGAGAAAGTTGTTTGGGAAAGCTTACACAATGTGGATGGTGATGGAAATTTCTGTGATTCTGAGTTCCACCTCCGGCCACCATCAGACCCTGAAACTGTCTACAGAGGGCAGCAGGATCAAATAGATCAAGTACTGGATTTCTGCCTTTCTACTGTGTTTTTCAGTTTACTTGTTACTGTGCAGAACTACTAATTATTTTTATTCATATATATGTATACTTGCACGGATGTGTGTGTATGTTTAATCATGCATATACAGAACTATAAAGAAATGCTTTAGATACTTGGGTTGGGGTTCTCAGAAGTGCTACTTCAAGGTATTAGCTTGACTTAAAGGGAGGAGGAGTGAGACAAGCTGTGAAGAGTTTGGAAAATCTGCTCTTAATCTCTCAAACTCCCTGCAGGAGTGGATTCTGTTGAGGTATAATGTCACATCTGCCTTGTGTATGGAAACAGCAACAGCACTGTGAAACTTCTGCCCCGTAACAAACTCATTTCAGCTCATTATATTGTCATTGTGGAACTTTAGTCTTCTGATGCCCACTTTGCTGAATGCAGGACAGAAGTGACAGCAGATTGTGTGTGTGATGGTGGTGTCATTCTTAACTATATATAATAGTTGCCAGAAGTCATGTCCGAGGTGGGACTTACTGTACCAGTTAATGCATAAGCACATAAGCAACACCAGGCTTCTTGGAAGTCTTATGTTCTGAACGTGCAAAATGAATTCATCTTTAGCATAATCACCATTAAAGGTTTTTAAATAATAGGGAAAAAATGAATAAGCAGATGCTTTTTAATAAATTCAAGCACTGTATCTCTGATAGAATAAAGAACCTGGCAGAGACAACAGGGCTCGTAATACGAGCTGCTGTCTGTCTGGATATACACCTTTTGGTTATTTCGTCATCTGTTTAGGAGTTAGTGTCCTTACTGATGTACTCTCAAACAGTTCAGGAGAGTGGGGACAGATACTCTATCAAGCTTAAATTGGAGTTTTAATTAGAAATATGAAATTACAGAGACAGCTTCAAAGTCTCTACTTTTGCCTAGAATTGGTCTGAGCTGACATGGTCTTTTGCTGCTGTCCAGTAATGGAATTTAAACCTGAAAGTAGGTTTTTTTAATTACCCTTTTTTTGTATGGTGTGACACAGGCACTGCTTTCTGCAGTTCAGGTTATGAACAGGGTCTGCAACAAATGCCTGCTTTCCATGAGGTAAAAGTATTTAAAGATGAGGCCAGGGGAGAAGGGATGGGACTGTGTAGCTGTACGTGCTGAAAAAGTCACTTGGTGTGACTTGGCTTTTTTCTACGTGAAAGAGCATTAACAAACAAGTTTACTGTTTAGGATTATCTGATGGCATTGTCGCTACAACAAGAGCAGCAGAACCAAGAGATTAACTGGGAACAGATCCCAGAAGGAATCAGTGATCTAGAGCTAGCAAAGAAGCTCCAGGAAGAGGAGGACAGGAGAGCTTCTCAGTACTATCAGGAACAAGAACAAGCAGCTGCTCAGGTCCAGGTAAGAAAGCAGTGTTACCAAATATGACCATCAGTTTCAGAGAGCGTTAACTAGCAGTTACATAGTCACATCCACCTTTGTAAATGTTTCAGACTGACGAGAGACTGCCCTTCACACTCTGTACAGCAACTGACATGATGCATACAGGAATCTTAAAGAGACAGGCTATAATTGTTGGAGTATGCATGCAGATATGGCAGTTGCTGCCACTTAAATTCCTTAAAGCAGGCCTAACCTCACAAATTATGGTTTCATTCATACTATTTAAGTTGTAATGATGGGATGAGGTAAGGTGAGGTTACAAAGATGGCATAAGCTAATATTTTACATTACTTGAAAACTTGCATTCAATTAAGAGCTGCTTGATAGTAGTCAAAGTTTTGCCTTTATTTTGCCTTGCACAAGTTTGTTGCTTTACATTTTTAGGTGTTTGTGATACCATGTGAGTCTGTTCAGTCGTTTCAAATTACAACATAAACAGTTTCAGTACAAGTTCTGTCCCCTCCACAACCCCATAATCAGTCGCATTCAAAATACTTGGAATGTGGTTTATGCACATGTATATACAAAACGGCCATATAACTGAATCTTGTGTGCAGGAGGCAATATCTAAGTTGGTGTTCTCGATTCAGGGCGTTCCTCACCACTGAAGACTCTTAAAACTGCTTATATTTACAGATATGTAAAAAACCAGGCTGTAAGACGGCTGAATCTTTGATGGCCTGAGGCAACTGACTGATGTGCTTGTCTTGACAAAAGCTGTGTTATTTCCACTGCTTATTGCTTTAATAGAATCATCAGTAGGTACTTCCAAGACAAATCCTCATTACTGCCGGCTGGAAAAAGGAAGAACTGAGGAACCTGCCTAACAGGACTTCGGGGCATGCTCATTTGCAGCTATGAATGGATATCAGCTGGAAATATGAAGGATGGAATCACGAATTAACAAACCTTATGTTGTCTTTGTATACCAACCCCCTTGCCAAATTCTGCACTAGGTTCTAGTCACAGAAAGCTGCTGCTTTGCCATATCTAGCTGTCAACACTTTCACTCTGGACTTCTGAAATGGGGATTACGTTATTAGAAACTGGGGACTAAGTTAAGCTTTTGTTTGTGAACTCGACCACAGAGTAACACTTCAGACTGCATCTATCGTAATGTCTGTTTTAACCAGGATGCTGTTTTTTCTACATAGCAGGTGCAGGGTGCTGCTTCTCCAGCAAGTGGAAGACAATCTGGGAGTAATGAACGCAAACGTAAAGAGCCTCGAGAGAAAGAGAGGGAAAAAGAGAAGAACAGCTGTGTTCTCTTGTAATACAAAATGGATTTAGTCTGGAGCCAAGTGCATGTCCTCAGAAGCAAAACCAAGGAGTAAAAAGAAGACAAACCCGTTACATGCCGCCTGTGCCTGATTACCCCATGGATTTTGTTCACATTTCAAGAGGATGGGTGACTTTGTTACAATCATACAGACTTTCTTCAAAGTCATAGTGCGTGCTGCTCAAGATGGAATTCCAAATCACAGTTGGATGCGGCTGTGCTTTGAGTTAGTCATAAGAGATACTGCACCTTGTAGCTGAACACACACGTCATGGCAAGTTTTGTGTCATAGTGACATCCATTACTCATTCCGTCAGGTAGTAAGCTATTTGATCTTCTACTCTAAACAAAGGAGGTAATTCGTTTTGTGTAAGGCTTTTTCCTGAAGTCTGTGCACTAGCACAACCGAATTCTGTTACTTACATGGTATGAAACTATATCTTAGGCTGGGTATAGTCTTCATGACGCACGAGCCCATGTAACAGCCGGGCACTGCCTCCTCCATGTGTCCAGATTTCTTTGCTTCGGGATCTGGTATGTTTGGTTTTTTGAATCCAGATTTATACTGTGTTACTGCTCTCATTGCACCTCCTGGCCAGCTTTCTTGCCCCAAGAATGTGTGACTTGATAGGCATCATGAAAAATGGTCATAGAAAATGGGGCGTTATATTAATAAGCAAGATGAATATTGTTGGCTTTTCTTGCAATTACAAACTGGGTATGGCAACTCAGATGTTATCAGGGTTAAACAAGTAATTTTATAGTTAACTTCTTTTTCTTTTAGTATTTTTCTCTTGTAGGTAAACTGGACCAGATAAGTTCTTATTTATTGACCTCTCCATATGATAGGTGAACGATGAGAGGAAACTAAGGTCTATAATAATCATTATTCTATGTAAGAATACAGAGTTAAAATAACTATCCGCCTTTTTTCCAGAAGTACCTTGACCTTTCCCGTGACGTTCACATGTCCACTTGTGCATTTAAGCAAGTGTACTGTAGTTAAAAACACGCTTTTCTTTGGTTTTATAAATCATGTATCCTTAAAAAGCACACTTCTGAAGGGGGAGAGAGGCTAGGCTGCTCTCTGGGATTGTTTGGAAAGGTGGTCGGGTGTAATATTTTGTTTTTTAAATCACTAATTTAGAGTTTTTGGAAACCAGATTTTTCTAATTTATGGGAACCAAATAAACCTGTTGCGTCTTGTAGTATTTATAGAATACAGAACCAGAATACTTGCGGAATTTTGAGGGAACCACAAATCTTCCTCCACTTCCACTAAGTCAGTAACAATTACCTTCTTGCTGAACCTTTTTGATAAGAATTTCTATTTAGCGATTTGTAGATACTTTTGAAAAAGGCTGCTTCTCCTGGACACGTTATGTAATCACGCGCTAAGCCTGGGGAGGTGCATTAGTAAACAGTATCTGGGAAAGCTACAGCAGCCAGGTGGAAGGCGACATTACTGGTGTCAGGTGTTGGGAGAATGTCTGTGGGCGGGTGTCTGAACACAAGTGCACGGGTAAAAAGCTGCTTTAAAATTACTTCAGGCAGACTTGCTGCAGTGGTGGGAACCAGTCGTCACATAAATACAAACCTGAATGAAAACTAGATGGACAAAGGAAGAATGTCTTACGCACTAAAGGGCCAGTTTGTATCACTTTTTTTCTTCCATGCCTTTTTCTCTCTTGTTTTTTTCTACTTTTGTTACAATTTCCCTTTTTATAATAATGAAGTAACGAGGTCTCTAATACGCAAACTGTAAATTGAAAAATTTCTTTATCCTCTAGATAAGTCATGCCCAGAAAAGCAATTTTAATACTCACTGTATGCAGTTCAGATAACTTTCTGTGTCAAAGCAAAGGCTGATGTATCTTTTCCTTTGCAGCAGCCTAACTTCTTCAAACCAATTAATGCGATGGAGGATCACCAACTTAATGACTTACCTATTTTAAGCAGATCAGAAAATATTCCAATAGTGTCAATAACAGACTTTAAGCCAGAATGTTGTTTAAAAACATTCTGTTACTAAGATTTTTCCAAATTTGTGTATTTACATTTATTTATTGACCTTGAAAAATAAATATGTCAAGCTAAGCGTTTGTTATCTTCTTACTTTCAGTGACAGTATTGCCACTTTCGATTCCTTATGGAACACATTTAGCTGGAGCAGGCATTGTGGCTATTGAGTAGATCTTCTTGCCGAAGATACTTGCTCATTTTAGAAGCACTCGTGTAACATTTCCGGTTTCAGACGGATGTGCCTGAAGCCTGATCTGCTCTCACGCTGTTATTCCATGACAAAGGAGGCGGAGTTAAATGTCAGCGCTCATCAAGAAGTCTGAACTCCCGGCTAATTCAGTTTCCCTTCGACTAAAGGAGTAAAGGGTTTCAGGTTATTTGAGATGGCAGGCATGCTCTCCAAACAGTTTTCTGTTAATATCCTTTTTTCTTCACAGGTTCTGAAGCTTTGGAAGAAAGGTAAAGAATTCCTGAAATCTAGGGCACTGTTTTGCACAAGTTGAGCTTGTCAGTGGCAAAAGTTATAAGCACATGAGCTTGTTAACACCCAAATTAAATATACCAGGAAGCTTAATTTATACCGTACTGACTGTGACTAGCCATTCCAAAAGCAACTATCACATTGGTGTCTAAGACAGCATCTGATGATCAAAAAACTAAACAGAATTGCTTTTATCGGTAACAGTGTGCTTGGAAGACAATATTACAGACCCTTCATGGAGTACCAGGAAGGTGATGTCTACATCACGCTACTTCATTTGCCTCTTATTTTCTGAAGCTTATGTTGTGGCGAAAGGATACAGAGAGTTAGACTTTAAATCCAGTCATACAGTTTAGCATGCACATGCTCCAAACACCTACATAGCATAGATGAAAGTGTCCAGAAAAGTAGAGTAGAACTTGTTTTGCACTAGATAAAAGCTAGCACAGAAAACAGAATCGAAGAGATTTTGCTGTTGCATTGTAGTTGTGAAATGAAAAAAGCGAAAATACAAATATTCTTAAAATCAGCAAAAAATTGAGCACTGCCACAGCGCTAAATGTTTTTCTAAAAGGCACTTTGTAAATGCTCAAATATACCACTTTTCTTGTGACGCTCATGGAATGCGGGACTCAACAAAGCAGATCTAAAGGAAGACTGTAACAGCAGAGGATGAAATCAGCATTCCTGAGAATTCACTTAAACACACGGCAAGCACTACACTTTGTAGCTAGGCACCTAGTGTATGTGATGAAGTGTGCCTTTGGGTTGTCTTCAGAGAGCTCTTCTCGTGGATCACAGACCCCCAAGCTAGAAGCGAAGCATGTGCTCTGCAGGGTACGCCTGCAGTGGACTGCCGGTCCATCTCTCCACTCATCTTTCACGTTACTGTCAAATGTCTCTTTGTGCCTGTATACACAAGGTCTTGAAAAAAAATGCCAGTGTGTAATAAAAGGCAATTTGAGTTCCTGGAATGGTCAGCAGGAAATACTTGAGTAAAAGGTGAAGCTGATGTACTCTTAACTGAACCTTTCTTCCTTCCTGCTACACCAGGTGTGGGAGCCAGAGCTGGCCCATGGCTTAGCTCAGCGTTCTTGCTATGAGGGTGTTGTCACAATCGATGGCCGAGGCGTATACAGAGTACATCCTCCAGTACAACACAGTGAGTTAAGAGCTGTATGTGGTTTATATAAAAGGAGACTTTCTGCAGGTGCTAACCTGAACAGCAGGTGACTCAGGAAAGGCAAGCTAATTGATACAGTGTCCTCATTAGCATACTGGAGAAAGGCAAAAACCAATGAGCCCTTGTTCGGTTGCAGTGTAATGCTCACGTCTCCATCTGCGCTGTGGTAACAGGAAGAACCTGACACTGAACCATGTTCCTACAGTCAGTGATGGCAAGCGCTGCGTGCAAGAACGTAACCAGACGCGTTCCGTCCGGTCATTCTGCGCGTGACGCCATCTGCGCTGTGGTAACAGGAAGAACCTGACACTGAACCATGTTCCTACAGTCAGTGATGTAACCAGACGCGTTCCGTCCGGTCGTTCTGCGCGTGACTGGCAGTAGGCTGTTGGTGGGGCTGTTTTGGGTGGGAAGAAGGATGGGTGGGGCTGTGTTGGGTGGGAAGAAGGATGCTTTCTCATAGAAAATCAGAGAGAGAAGTCAGTCTGATGGTGATTTCCCCAGAGTTTGCATACAGCTCCTTCTGCTTCACAGCTGCCTCTTATGGGTGACCAGTAGGACAGCAGCGTATGCAAGCTCAGCTGTCATCTGCTCTGATGGGGAAGAAGGGAAATGCCGAGGAGGAATATAGGCTGGAACATAGAAGTCCCTACAGAACCTCTTATGCTTGTTTAGGAATTGGTCTTTAATTTTGCTGTGAGTTTAGACATAAACAGCTGTAGCTCAGCATGCAGTGGACAAATCCTGCCCAGGTGGTGACCAGCATGCTTGTTCCATAGCGGTTTGGCAGCGTCTGTCCCTGTTTGTGCTGTTCTTCACTGGAGTGCTGGGCCCAGAGTAGCTGTCCTGACCCCCTAATAACTCTGTTTTTATGACGTGTCAGCTGTCCACTGTGCAGGTTTGGTCATGATGTCAGCCCTGTCACCATCGGCTTTCTCCACGGGGGAGTTACCTCTGGAGAACTCGATGAAATCAGGAAACTCTTTGCTGCCTTCACAGTTCCTGTCCTGCTTGGTGGCACTACTTGCGCCTGTGGAGGAGCTTTATGTGTTGAAATGAGCGATTCCTTGTTTCTGGAGGTTGCGAGCTTTGAAGTGACTTTGGAAGTCAAGATGCCATGTTTACTGGACCGCATAGAAAAATTTCAACAAAATCTTGTTAGGTTTGGGAAATCCAGTTCAGCGAGGTTTTGGTACTCAGCTGAGAAGTTTGCCAGCTTAGTATGAATAGTGTGCTTACAAGATCGTTTATTGTGATGAGAGAAACAACTGCCTTGATTTTACATGTAATCTGCTGCTGAAACGTGCAGTAAGGCACTGCACCTGCTTCCATCGCTGGGTGCGCTGTGCTCCCAAGGAAGCCGGCAGCGGTGGTGTGGCTGACAGTCTTGCTGGGGTCAGAAGTGAGTGAAATATGGTTGTTTTGATACAGTTTGAGCGCTAAGCCAAACGTACCAGAGATCTTGGGGATGAACAGGGACGCAAACTCAAGTTCCGTGTTTCTGTCACGAACCTCTGGAGAAGTGTCCTTCAGTGCTGACCCAGCTTTAGTTTTAGGTCCCATTCAGCTAAGTGATGGCTGTGATGGAACTCCTGCCTCTGGGAAGTGGTCTGTCAGTGTCTCAGGAGAGATGCCCTTAGCTCACACAAACCTAGACTGTCCGTCATGGCTGGATGCGGTATCGTGATACGTGGTTTGTCTCAGCCCGAAGGTCCTGTTCTGCTCTTGTTGAAGCCGTCAGTAAAACCTGCATGCACCTCCTGAGTTCAGACTTCAGCTGCAGTTTTCAAAGCGAAGGGTGTGTGAAGCAGTCTTGAACACTTCACCTGACGTAGTTGTTTAGCATTTTCAGATTTCTTCTGTGTTTCAGGAAAAAGGTGGAGCAGTTGGTATTTTTGTCTGAAACCTTCTGCTGACTCCTGTTCTGGTTCAGTGGTGCATGCCAGGGAAAGGGTCAGGGTTGGGATTACAAGAATCACCAGTGTGTCACTAAGCTTAAATCAGCTGAGTTGTGGCTACACCCTTGGGTTCTGTTGTCTCTTGTTTTGGGAACTGAAGAACAACTGCCTGAAACGGGACCATTTTTCCCCTTGGCATGAGCTGGCCATACCTCGTCGTTACTATTTGCTTGAGGTATTTTTCCTTAAGAAGTGGGCGAGTTAATGCTTGTGCTTGCAATCTGGTACACGCTGCCGAGCAGTCAGATACCAGCAGCACCGCTCTCCTCAGACACACAAATAACGCTGACAAAATCAGTATTTACACTGAATAACTGATGCTGTTAAATAAAAGAGCTGTAGAACAGTTAAAGGAAAACTCTAGATACAGCCTTTTACCATTTCCAAATGTTCTTTTTGGTGATGGGAAATCATTAAGTTAATGGAAAGTATAAAATCAAGGAGGAAAACATCAGTGCTGCTGCGGACTGGATCCATCTCGATGGCTATGGCACTGCAGGAGCTGTGCTAGCCAGCTGCTGCTGGAAGGCAGGCTGGTTCCGTGCCCCGGTTCCTTCACTGCAGGCTCATGCAGCTCACGAGGATGCGGTGCAGTTTAACGAGACAAAACTGTGCCATCTTCAGTGAGTGAACGCTAATGCTATCAACACTGAGGGGATGGTGGTGCGGACTTTTCGATGCAGCACGTGAGTGCCAGTACATACAGTCATTGAGTTGGTACTGCACATCGTTACACGTGCCACCGGTAATAAAGCCAGCTGATGGTTTCCGCCCATGCTATACCTGCATGTACTTTCTGTTGAGTTGGTACTGCACATCGTTACACGTGCCACCGGTAATAAAGCCAGCTGATGGTTTCTGCCCATGCTATACTTTCTGTGAAACAGGCTTCACAACTACCTTGAAGTGTTCTTTGTAATACTCTTTCTCAGCCTTGGCTAACTAAAGAGGGCCTTAAAGTGTCAGAAGAACTGTAAACACAATGCATTTCCTCTTGTGTAGTACATCTCTGTGGAACAGACACCTGAATGTTTGCAGTTACCGCTTAGAAGTGACACACTGCTTTGTCGGTAGCAAATCCACGCTGCAGAAATGGTGCTGGAAGGATTTGGTAAGCTGTAGGAAAAGAATCCCTTCTAAAGCAAGGGTGGGGATGTTCTGCACTTGTGCTACGGTCTCATGCAAACTGCTGCAGGGAACAGCTCAAGCCTGCCTTGCAGTCAGCAGCTCAAGAGGTGGCCAAGCGCTTCTGGGATCCTTTGAAACTTCCGGAGCTGTACTGCCATACTCTGCACTTGCCCTAAACTGTCTTAATGACCTGTGTCCAGTCCCAACTCCACACCCCCAGCAACAGCCATGAGCACAGCTGGGCAGCTCAGTAGTTCCATCATCTACTGCAGCTTTTCACAGCTGAAAACATGTGGAGAGCCTGCTGCAGCAGCAGCTGACATTAAAGCCTGTTTCCTGACTTGCTGGGACTTGCAGAGGCTGTAGGAGCTGACAACCAATACGATCTCACTGAAAAAACCTCAGAGCAAACAAAGTTTAATCTCTGCTGTTTCTACCTTTGATTGTTCTAGGAGGAAATCTAGTATTAGCTTATCCTGTATGACCTGGGAGAGAGCACAAGCTCAGTTCTGAATGTGTTTACTTCAGGAAAAAAATTATTGCTGTGGCAATAAAATCTTTGGTTTGGGAAAGTGCAAAATTTTTAACAGAGCCTTAATGGTAAACAAGAGGGTTGGTTTATCTGTACCGTGGAAGCATTCAGGGAGGTCCTCACTGAAGGTGGCATAAGTAATTTTTCATTATCCTGGTAGCTGATGAATAGAGGCAGAGCTGCTCTTTGTACAGCTTCTGGTCATCACCCTTACCTGCACAGGTCAGAAACCAGAGATCAAACCGGTGAAATATAGAAAAATGAGTCCAATGAGTCCATCCCTAGTTCTGCCGTGTTACATCAAGTATTTGTTACCTCATTCACTGTCTTGACCAGCCTTATCACAATGAAACTATAAACGAAACAAGCAGGAGATCCGTGTACGCTCAGGAAGTTCTACACGACCTGGATGTTAGTCGTGTCTTCAAGCTGCCACGCTTAGACTCACCAGACCTGTGCAACCGCTGTCTTACAGCAGTGGTTCAGAGCCTGTTGGTCACCTGTTGCTGCCCACCATCTCTACCTCTAGTTGTAAAAGGAAAGGCAAAAATAAACACTAATGCATTTACCAAGGAATGGGAGAAGTTAAACCCTGTACTTCAGAAGTGCGTGACATGATTAAATCTGGTCACACGCTACGTTTGTACCAAGGTACATGGCTGAAACACCCCTCAACGCGGTGTCACACCCTTCCTGACTGTGCAGCAAGTCCAACTACTGAACGCTCTGCCTGCTAAAAGCCTTAATCTTGTTTATGGTGTACTAAGCTGTTTTTACAGACTATAAGGAAACATTTCCCTGTGAGTTGTTAAAGTAACTTCGACACTGACATAACTTTCAGAGAAGTCTCATATCCTAGTACACCCCTTCTTGTTTATGTACTCCAAAACTGGTAAACTGTTGTCTTAAGTGTCTCCAGTATCAGCCTCTCTATAGGTCAAGGCCTTTAGCTAAAATAACAGTTTTAATAGGGTAAGTCTTCTGAAATGCATTTTATGTAAATAAGTGTGAGCAAACAAATAAACATTTAGGTATTTAAGTTCTTTCCTAATAAAGTTTGGATGAAATCCTAAAAAAAAAAAAAAAATTCTCACTCTGGAAAAGGATCAACTTCTGTCCAAAGTATTTTATAAATTCAAAGTTTTTGGCAGTTTGTTTTCCATCACTTGCTCTCCCCCCCCAATCCCAGCTGGTTCCAGTACTTAACTGGAGTGAAGTAGGTGCATATGCACAACCCCAGTTGCATTTTTAGGAACTACTGTTTTTACCATTACCAGTTGGAATGTGCACCCAGAGCAGGTTCATGCAGGCAAGATAGCAAGTCCCATCTCAGGTTTTATTTTGGTACCTCTCTGTAGCTTGGTCTTCTAAGGTTACAAACGCCTGTTTCCCATTTGATCCCGTAGCCTC
Source organism: Eurypyga helias (assembly GCF_000690775.1). Lineage (NCBI taxonomy): Eukaryota > Metazoa > Chordata > Aves > Eurypygiformes > Eurypygidae > Eurypyga > Eurypyga helias. The sequence continues at coordinate 26,023 of NW_010237235.1, read as the reverse complement.
CCCACATGCGTCTTCCAGCATTTCTGTTTTGTACAGTAGGCCGTGTCACCCAGCACAAAACAGAGGCTGCAGTTGAATGGAGATGTACTTTTTAAAATGCACTCTAACTTGTACTTTCTCTTGGAAAGTCTGCAGAAAAACTCAGTAAAATTGCACTTAGAAGAAACATCTACGAAGAACTGAACATCAGAGAAGACATAGGGAATGCATTGATAAACTACTTATTGGATAAAGGGTCCTGAGACTTTTGCTGATACTACAATTTTTTGTTTAAACCTAAATACCTGTCAGTTGTGACTATTCACAAAGGATCTGTTATAGAAAAAGCTGTTACCACCAGGTTTCTCTCTCCTCCCATGTATCCTGAAAGGCTACTTACTCAAAACCAATTTATTAACTGTTTTCTGCCTCTTGATTCCTCCAGAACACTGCGCATACTTAGCACTCCTTCCAGACAGCAAACAGCGTGGCAGAGATCCATATGCAGCATCAGCGTGTTCTTCCTGCCTCTTGCCCGAGAGCTGTAACAGACCATTCTTTAAAAGACACTCTGGACTGGTGAAAACTTCCAGCCCTTACCCGAGTGCCACTTTACAAGCTCTTACAGCCCTTCAGCAAGCTCCTCTGTTAATTCCTTTAAATACCCTGTTTGGTAAAGCTGGAGAGTGGATTAGATTTGCCTTTTTTCCTTCCTTGAACAGAGCACTGTAACTATATACTTATGCTGGCTGGGGGATAGAGGAGTTTGGACTGACCACCTAACATTTCTGACTGGGCCTGGCCAAGAAAGGTTTATCGTAGGCCATTCACTGTTAAAAAAAACCTAAAAGGTTTAAAAAGATGCATCCCTTTTGCTTGAGATGACAGCAGTGAGCAGTTGTCTGTGCCCCTGAACGAGACTGCACATCTAGGATTCCCCCAGCACTGTCGTAGCCTGGTTTAAAACAAGTCCTGCCAGGGGTTTGCTAGGCATGGAAAAGCAGAGCAAAGTTACTTCTCTAGGCCTCCCATGAGCCTTCCTATGTGTTCTGGTACTAAGCTTGTGCTAGCATAGGTGCGTCTAGATTGTCAATCCACCAAGAGCAAAGGGGACACAAGTCCTAGTTGGAAGCTAACGGCACCCGTGTTTTCCTGGGCTAGAGCAACACCTCCGTGCCATGCTGTCCTCCTGCCCCAAGGACTGCTTCAAAGACTTACTAGAAGCTATACAGAATATGAAGGTTTATTTCAAAAGAATACATTTGCAAGAATACACATAAATGCACTCAAATGTAACAGTACCTTCTGCAAAAATAGGTTACATAATACCCAGTAATGAAAGAACAATCTTATTTCTCTACAAATTAGAAAGCAGAGAGCCGGGACAGCCTTCGAAACGGAGGTTAGAGTTGTGTATGTTGTGAGAAGTAGCTAACTTCAAAGCATGACACCACACGGCTAATGTTGGTGAATCAAACTACTAGCACACCGCTGCAAACTATTCCTTTATACAAGATTAACAAATATTTTGGTTCCAATTTGGGGGTTTTTTTGTTTCTTTTTTTACACAGCTCTAGTGCCTCAGGGAAAATGCTTATCAAAGATACACAAAAACTATCCAAAATTACAACGTAACTATTAAAATGCCTCCAAAATTGAGAGGAAAGTAATCATGTTAAATTAAAAAAATTTAACCAGGACTCCTGGATAAGATTTCCTGTTTTTAATCAGAGAAAGTTTACAAGAGATTTCAATAAGTTATCTTGAAACCAAGCAGCTGTAGATCTTAGAATCTTCGTGGAGGTCCACCTTTAAATGGCTTAAATCCTGAGCCACTTCCCCTCTGCATGGAATTGCCTGTGATCTGTACAACTCTATTAATTGGTGAGGAGTTACTGGAAACAAAGGTTTTAAAAAAAGAGTGTTAAGTTACGGTAAGTATCTAAACTCTTGGCATACAGGTAAGAACACTCTTACTTCTCCTATCCCTCAACTGTTGGGCTGTAGGTCTCAAAAAGACTCGAAACCATGCAAGAGAAGAGACTTCGCACAAAATTGGTCGCTTCTGTGCAACTGAACAACTCTGCCACGAGCAACACGACTATCGTGGAGCCACGTGCCAGCACAGAGAGACCGTCTGTACGCTGCGCTGCAGCGGCCCACCCACGGAAAATAACGCTGCTCACGCTAAGACTGTCGGCCTTCATACACTAGCCACAGCTTTGCAAACTCCGCAGGGGACTGAAAGGAAGGAGTAGTTTCTGTACCTTGCATGTGGAGACATCATGCCACCTCCTCCACGGCCATCTCCCATTCTCCTTGTGTCATGGTAGCCACTTCCTTGAGAACTAGGTCCGTGCCATTCTTTCCTTGGTCCAGTTTCACGACTGTGCCGTTCAACAACGTGTCTGTCCTCGTTATAGTGCTGGTGAGAAAGTGAAGGCACGCTTCATGATCGACAGGAAACGAGCTTCTCGAGTGAAAGTTCAGCTTAGAGCTTATACACAGAACATACAGATGTCAGGCATCCTTTAGGATTTCAGTCCCTAGGCAGCTAACCCACACGTACAGCAGACCTGTTAAAATCACTCTAGATAACCAACAGGGACGAGTTCACAATGAGTCTGTGGGCACACAGTGACTAAAGTTCCATGAGCTCACACGTTACTCCCAGTTCTGCCCTGACCTCATACGATCACTGACACGCATGTTCTGCATCGCTACAGAAAGAGAAACACTGGGTTTTTAAATGCTTCAGGATCTGGTAGCAGGGAGCATGCAGTCTGTTAGAAACACGGCTTACAGAAGGATTTTCTCTCAGTAGCACATCACAATGACAAGCTGCACCTGGAGCAGTGGGCAATGCAAGGTTAAGACCCTGAAAACGTAGGACAGCAACAACTTCTTAATAGCCTGATCAGCAACTTAGTCAGCTGTCACTCGCATCTACCTGAACGATGCTAGACCTAAGAAGAATTGGTTATGTTTTCTGCAATTTCTTGGCTTATTAGGAGAAAAAACATCAAAAAGAACCTTTAAAACACAGAAAAGTAACTTCAAAATAGCCAGAGTGCCTAGCTATGAATGATGTATGGTCATTTTCCCAGCGTAATTCTGCCTTTTTCACTCACTCTCATGCACAGAAACACAAAAAGATGACTCACTTGTCCTCCACCTCGTTCTCCCATCACGCCTCGTTCTCCTTCCCTGCTTCCATACCCAGAAGCACTGCTACGGCTACCAGGAGGGGCACCTCTCACGTGTCCAGAGACTTCTCTTCCTGATCGATCTGGCCTCTCGCCTCTGTAAAAATTGCTTTTATCAAAATTTTTGTTTCAGTATAATGGGATTACCACGAAATCCTAGCATATGTAGACTTCAAACATTCCTCTTTGGTTTTCAGTTCCTAGCAACTTGAAGTTAGCTTCTTAGAAACATTCTTCTAGATTTATGTGGCTCTCTATAGCTTACATGTTATTTGTTTACATCTGCACAGAAGCCTCGTCACTCTACGTTGCTACGCATGATTAAGAACAGACTGCTGGGAGCCAGCATCACGTGTACAGACGAGGTTTAGCACAGGTGACAACCTCACGCCATGTTTTTCTAATGTTTTGGCAAGCGACTTGGCCTTCTATAGGAGGGGGGCTCTTCTCTCTTTCTACAACAGTTCTTGAGGAATTGCTACTATGGATCAATTCTACAAGAATCACTAGTCCATAGGTTCGCCAGCAAATTTACCTGCCATCCCGTTTGTCCGTGCTTATGCTTCCCTCGCTCTTCCAATTTGTTGGCCTAGGTGGATTTGAACCAGTCTCTCGTGGATGCCGACCATGTGGCATTTCAGGTCTGTCATGAATTATTACTGTTCTTCTTTCATCTCTGTCTCCTCGCACTTCTCGCCTGTCCGTATCTCGAAGTTCACTTCTTGGCTGGGGTGGTTCGTTTCTCCTGGATTCGCTGAAGTTCTTGGGATATCTCTCAAACCCTGGCTCGTCTCTTCGTGCTGTCGGGCGAGTCTTTTTTGCTTCACCTTGATTTACAAAACGTTCTCGCCTAAGTCGTTAGAGCAGGAAGAAGTCATGTGCTTGTCTCCCACGTTCCCAGTCCTCCGCACACGTGCATGACTACAGAAATCACACTCATCTTTGTATTACATGTTGATTACTATCTACATGGTGTACACCTCCAAGATCCTACCCACCCCAAATTATCATTATTGCTACAGCTGTCGTAGTGAGCTGGAGTTCTTACAGCCAGTTTAACATTTTATTATGCATCATCTGCTCACATTTTGGTCAGTGTGATTTAAGCAACTGTAGGGCCTCCTGCAGGGAGGGAATGCTACATCTCTCCTCAACTAGAAAATGCAGTTCTGGTTCACTGCAGCATAAAAGCAGAAGCCCAGAACTTTATAACTGCATATTTTGCAGTTATATTTTGCAGTTACATATTTGGAGATTTTGGATGGACACGTGAAGTCAGATCTGGAAACTGCATTTACTGCGCAGCTGCACAGACCCTGACGAAGGTGACCGTGCGAGTCACGCTCTTCGCTCTCAATACATCAGTTGTGCTTTTAGCCTTGCTTCTGAAGGAGGTCAGTTACCAAGTAGCACAGCTCTAATCCACTGGAACCCACTTATGACTGGATGCGAAAGAGGAATTATTGCAAAAATTCTTTCAAAACGTCACCCAGAAGAGACCAGCAGGCAGCTGATTTAAAGCCCTCAGAAAAGTGGATTAGATTCCATGAGAGAAATGGTCAGTCCCAAAAACATGGGACAATTCAGGAGATTACTGCAATTTGATTGCACCAGAACAGTATCAAGCCTTTAGCACCCCTTTACATTCTGAGCAGTTAAGAGTGATATCCACAGAGACACTGGCAGCCAAATACCTGCCCTCTCAACTTACCTATCAAACGATGATGATGGAACAGAAGAACCTTCTGGATACCGTCCTCGTTCTCTGTGATCAAAATCATTAAACCTGTTCTGCTGGCTTCTGTAATCTGAACTATGACTAAAACGTGCATCTGTATCAAGAGCCATCTTCTTATTGTCATTCCAGTAAGGGTCATCTCTCCTTGAAATAAAAAAAGTGAACCCTCATCAGCTACTGATATTCACATCAAGGCCTAATATGCAGAAAATGGTTAAAAGTCAGTTGTCTGTTTTGAAAATGCTCATTGAGCCTTTGGAAAGCCATGGACAAAAAGTAGTTCACTGCTACTTTAAATAGTAGTGAACAAAATCATTTATGAAACAACACCCCAAAACATCCCTCTGGTTGAAGTACAAATTACAGACAAAACATCAATAAAATAGGGAATAAAATACAATCAATAGTATGCGGGGTTGAGCAGTTTAAAGTATAACAAAACCTTGATGAAAATCTCACTAGCAAAATTCTGCCTTGAAAAATAGCCTTCTAGGAAAAAAAAAAATTGCTTTCTGGAAAAACACAGCCAAACCAACCAAAGAAACCACCCACAGATCAGAACTGCTTTATCAGGAAAGAACAGTGTAGGAAATGTCACAGTCTTGCTCTGACAAACATTCAGGTACAATGTCTCTATGTAATAATGTGAGACACTACAGCATAGCCTTGAAAAATGAAGCTGTCTTTATTCCTCTGCTGAAGAAATAGTAGTGTTCTGCTACTGTGTCCACCATGACGACCAACACCTTCCACTGCACCACTGATATGCCAACTTCATGGCTAAGATCTCAGTCCTGTTCTTATAACCAAATAAAGATCAAAGCCAGCTCAGGTCTCGTGGCTCAAACAGCAAGTGATAGATGTCATTAGCTTCAGGGAAAACTAAAAGCCATCACATTGACTTCCTGAACTATCCATTTTCCAGACATATGAATTCTTAACAAAGCAGAAGTTAGAAATTTCAACTGTTAGGGCAGAACAGCTTCTCTCAGCAAACTCACTCAAACGCGTTATGCTCCTTGCAGACATTAAGAATTAACTTACGGGATGCTTCTTATTTCTGAATTCTCTCCTACAGGTAAGGGATGTTTCATGCTTGGCATGACCTGATTCAAAAATCGACAAATACCAGAAGCACAGGTCTTCAGTGAAGACCTGTTTCAGGTACTACTGCATTTTCAGACCCGACACAAGGCCAGTAAAGCCCTCTTTTCACTAAACGCCATAAAACAATAGTTTGAGAATGAGACTACCTGTGATCTACATCACGTGGGCGTTTCAAAGAATTCCTCTTCTCCTGTTCGTAACGAAGCTGCTGCTGTTGTCGGCGAAGTTCCTCCCTTTCACGCGCAATCCGCTCTGCTTCTTTCCGGCGTTCCTACCAAAACAGGGAAGGGTGAATAAACACAACAAACAAAATAGCTCTTGAGTAGAGATACCTCCAGAACAATCAGCGAGTGCACAGAACTAGTACTTGATACTTTTCTAGTAAGGAGCTATCTGATACAACTCTTCCTTGGATAACATCTAAGAATAAAGAGCATGAGGAATACTCCCCAAAAAAGGTAGACAGCAGATCTGGAAGAGCTACTGCCTGTTTGAGATCTCTCCAGGCAATTTCTTGGTCTGCTACTGTGTTTGTTGTCCAGAAATGTACCTCATTAAGTTAGTGCTGGCATTCTCAACAGGATCTGCTGTACTTAGTTGTAGGGACAGGCACGCATAGCCACCGCATAAGCCAGTAGCAAGAATGTGCCATCAAATTACTCGCAAGTCCAGCAGCCAAGACAAAGATTACTGTTACTGCTGTGGGTTCGGTAACGGTTGGTTGGTTCTTTTCTGGCCAGGGAGGAAGGGCGAAGAGAAAAATTCACCACAAGTGCAGACTGGGTTATGCTCCCAAATGATACTGCAACACAGTCCAAAGTGGAAATACGCACACCTGTTCAATACGAACACGCTCTCGTTCCAAACGCTCCCGTTCCATTCTTTCCCTCTCTAGTTTTTGCCTTTCAATTTCTAATCGTTCCCTTTCTCTCTGCAAGCATTCTTCTCGTTCGTGCATTATTCGTTTTTTCGACGCTCCCTCTCAGCGATTTCTCTTCGCCTGAAGAACAAACAAAAAAAGAGGTGGCTGAAACTCACCTGAAAACTCTTCTCATCCACAACTATCACCAACTCAGGCACAGACGTTTCAAAAGAACTGTTTGAGAATAAGCTCCTGACACAAGTCTTGGTATCGGATGTCTACTCCTTGTAACCCCAAGCAGCCAAACTGGTTTTAGCATATTCTACAGAACCTTTTAGGCAGACAACAGATACCAGGAAAAGTATCTAAAAATCATCATTCTTGATGTATTTTATGCTGGATTTATCTTTCAGTGTTGTCTTGTAGCAGACAGTGACAACAGTTTATCAGAGAATATGATTTGGATCTTAAAAATACTTGCTATTTTAGCTCTTGCTCTCTTCAAGCTAAGAAGAAATGGACTTGTTTTCTGCTCAAAAGTAAGAGAACATACAGGACCGCTCCGAGTTGCACAGGTTAGATATACTTGTCGGTAGCTTAATTTTGCTTTCTTCCCACCTCATACAGTGCAGTTTACGAGAGGCAGGAAAGGCATTTTCTCCTGCAAGCGTTACGCTTGCTGGGAATTCCTTTGTTTAGGGAAATCCAGCTAACCCAAGACATTTAACTATCCTTTAGCCATACGAAAGGAGCAGAATAGAACAGTGTAGCCATCTAGTCCTTTACATAAGAGGGACAAGATTGTATTATGCTTGATTTGTCATTTAGATATACAAGAGTTCTCCCTTTAAAAAACCAAACCAACCCCAAATGTTATTTTTGGCCACATCTCCTAGTCAACTTCTCATCTTTTCAAGAAGAATGGCATGCAGTAACATGAGAGACATCCCCTCCCACCCATAACAAACACTAAGCTATGTGTGTACATACATGGCTATTAAGAGATTAAGCAAAAATTTTGGAGTCCATTAATCCACAAAAAGATACTGTTAGGTAGAGTCCCAGACTTCAACATCCGAGTAAAAGGCTTGACAGAATGCATTCTAATTAGATTTCTAAATGTAGTAGCTGATCAATTAATGCGTAAAATAAGCCTTTAGCAAAAAGTTGAATTACTACCTTCGGAGTTCAACAGCTCGTCGTATTCTTTCCAATCGAACCATGTGTTCTCGCAATCTCTGTTCCTTCATCTTTTCAAAAGGCAAGATATCCTTTCTACCCCTGTATTCCCTGAATTTCACTTTATCTTGAATAAAACGCTCTTTGTTCCTCAATATCTGTGGCTATAGATAGAGATTACAATGGTTATTTCAGAAGTCTCATTCATTTAGGGAGATTTCTGGATGCTATGTTTAACTACTTAGCTATCCCAAAGCATACAAAGCTTCTATCTAAGCTTAACACTTTGTGATAGTTTGACTCTTCAGTGAAAAGATCAACTGTAAGGTAGTATGAAATCAGATAAGGATTTCTAGATACTTACTTTATCAAACCTTCCCCTTCTAACTGTCCTAGTGTGGCCTTGGTCTCCTTTTGTTTGGTCTAAAACTACAACTTGACCACCTAGTGTGGGGCTTTTACCACCTATTGAGGGGGGAGAAAAAAAAAAAGAAAGAAAAGAAGGTTTAACGCACACACACACACATATTTCCCTGCTTGCCTATTAGAGATTTTCCTTGGTGAAATTTCTGAATCTCTACACTGAACTGTTACTGGTAGCACACATCTGTAATTAAGTAGTAACAGAAAATACGGAAGCTGTAACATCAGCTCCGAAGGAAGAATTGTCACTGGAGTCTAAAAAAGAACAAGTGACAACTGTCTGGTTTCTGGTAAGAGCAAGAACATTCCCCCCAAAAGTCAGACACACAGATTCAACAGGAGGAAACATGGCTCTATTGCATACTTATTCTTTTCTTTTCTTCATTTTTTTTAGTGGATTCTTGATTAGGGCCACTTGTTCCATTATCAATCTTCTCATCTTTACCTTCTGTTTTCTTGGCTTCTTTACTTTCTTTTTTTTCAGATTTCTCAGATTTCTTTTCTTCTTTTTTGGTTGATTGAGTTCTTGTTAGGAAAGAAAGACACAAATGCAATGAGAAAAAAAATCTACTTCCAGGAGTTTCCTAACTTCAGAAGACATGTGAAGTTCCTTACTTGCTGGCTTTATCACTTGATGTAGTCTTCTTATCTCCCGTGCTTCTACCAGAACTGG
>NW_010237235.1:4265-16825 GCF_000690775.1 Eurypyga helias | reverse complement strand
ACTCTTTCTTCAGTTCCTTTTTGGAGGGGTCACCTTTCACCTATATTTTTTCCCAAAAGCCAATAGGTTAATACAGTTTCTTGCACAAGACTGTCTGCTTTGGGCAAAGTTTTCAGCTTATTAAACCTACTTTCTCCACAGAAATCTGTTGTCCATGCAGCTCTGTTCGATGAAGGTGTGCAATACATCTGGCCACTTCTGTACTAGAAGACATTGTTACTATGCCATAACATTTTGCCCCTGGGCTTCGTGCATTTGTGACCACCTTTGCACCAAGCACCTACGTAAACAGGTAAAATTTAGGTTTTGAGAGACATTTCTAGTAAGGAAGCAGTGGTCTTCCGAAAGTATGTTAATGCGGGTATATAAAAACCAAAACAAACAAAACAAGCCCAACAAGGACAAGAAACCCACACCACTGGAAAGACTGACACCAGGTTTTCCAAGGCATGTAATTCCACAGGAAGTTGCAGTTTTGAGAACTTTATCCCAGCCTTCACATCAAGGCATATTAACGCTTATTTCCTGTTTTGACCAGTCACATCCTCACACGCATTATCTGAACGATTCGTTTGACAGTTACCGTCAACATTCATTGATAGAAACACCACTGATCTGAATTTGCTGGTTCGTCTCTGACAGATGAACCCCCACAAAAAAGTCAGCAGCTGCCAATTAATGGCAGGAAGGTATAAGCAGTATTGTGAGCAGCTTAATAAGGGAGTCAGTTCTTAGAGGTATCTAGCAAATGTGTCAATTAAGCCATTTGCACAACCAGCTCTGACACTTGCTTCTTGAGAAAGCATTAAGCTTTGTGTTCCTGCTCCTTAGTAAGATTTTAGTAACTATTACAGCCAGTCTTCTGGTTATAGTCATCCTCTAGGACAGAATTGTTGCATTTCTAGCAGCCTATAATGGTACAGTAATTAAGAAATTAAGTATTTCCCAGTTAATTTAAAACTGAGAAGCTAAGTAAATACAGGTATCAATATCTTTACAGCAAAACCAGACAGAATTGGAAGTTTTAATTAAATATGCTCTCAGGTTTCAACACTTGTGAAAGCATTAAATAAAGCCACCTACTGAATTCATTAGAAAAATCACGTATCCAATAATGAGTACATATATTTGATATTCCCAGTGCTAACGATCAAAGTGCCCAAGAGGCAATAGTGCCATAACTGCACAGGCTCATAGAAACCATGTGAACTCACAGAGGTATCAGCAACTCTTTTGAGAAAGTGTGAGAAGCAGCAAAAACAGTTTTGAGAAGACTTTTTACATGGGTTCTGCATTGTTCTACGGAATCTGTATGGTAAATTAAACCAAGTCTGTTTTCCTGGATTTTGGTTTGAGCAGCTTGTAAAAAAATTCATTAAGCCAATAAAAGGCTCCCTAACATAACAGACATTAACTGTCACCTTTTTTTTTCCCCCCTATTTTCCCATTTCATAAAGCCCTCAGAACACCTTTACTAACAGTCCTCCAAAGCAGCAGGTTCTATAAAAGACGATTTATATGGTTATACTATAATTTTACCAGTTAGCACATTATCTTAAACTCATGACTTAGACTTGTGCTGCAACAGAATAGCCATCTTTTTTTTTAATAAATAAATCTTTAAGACCAGTCATATTCGTGGCATTTCTTTTGCATCTATCTTACCTCAACAGAAAGAAAAATTTCTTATAAACTTAACATATGGTTCTTCCTGTAAGCATGCACTCTTATGTTAGACGCTGCAAGTATTGTGTTTTTTAGATTACACTGGTTAGACATTTCATCTCAGACTTTCATTTAAACGAAGCATTACTCAATTTCTGTAAGTGAACAGAGGAGGGGGAAGAGAGACACACAACACGCATGGTATCACACCCCATGAAATACCTTTCCATATTTGCCAAAGAGATTTTTCAAGTCAGCAGCTTTTGTGTTGGAAGACAGTCCGCTAACCCACAGGTTCCTAGTTGAACTTCCACTGCTACCACTAACACTGCTTGCACTTCCTGAAACAAGTTTTACAGAACAGCCAAAAAATTAAGGAGACAAAAGGTACCATGAATAGTGAACTAAACTGTTGCTGAAAAAGAGAAACTTAGCCTGTTACCTTTAAGTAACTGTTTATCCGGTTACCTTTCTTGAAAAGACTTCTATATAAAAAAAATATATGCCATAAGATTTCATTCATTTACCCATGTATTGAGACGAACAGCTTGGCTAACTCATACCTCAACAGAGCTAGGAAAATCATACAATTCTTGGTTAAAGGCATGCTTTACCCCCCATCTGGGTACGTACATTAAGCTTTGAGTTCTGGTTCTTATCAAAATCTTCCATCCAAGAAAATATTCTTTTTTTTTTTAGCACCCAACAGTTGTTCTTCACCAGCACATCTTTACATTACTCACATTACCAAGGAGATGGCAGAAAGGTAAATAGAGGAGACAGTTAACTCCACCTCCAGGATAGTGGGGTTAATTTCCACAAGTTCTTCAAGTTATCTGCCCTCCACCCAGTATTTTAAAAATACTGCTGGATGTAGAGCTGGATGCAAGCCATCAAAATGATTTCCCACATGCTGAGGAAAATACTGAAGAGCTGGAAAAGCATCATGTGCCTTAAAGACCAACACCCCACACACACCATATACTGGTTTTATGTTGTTGCAAAAATGGCTAAGAACAAGAGATTCATGTGATCTTATTCCCAACACCTTTTAGTCTTAACGTTATTTAGTTCTGAGCTTGCTGTTGTTTGCTCCTAAATGTGTGAACTGCTTCTGAGTACATTAAAATGTAGGCAGTCATACAAGCAAGACCAGAACTGGATCTCCAGCTCAACAGCTGGAAAACATGATGATAGTTTTAAAAGGTAATTCAAGGACCTAGAGGAAAAAGGGTAGTTTTCCTTTTTCAGTGCATCAAGGTGAATTAAGAGCAAAAGGCAATAAATCTCAGTTATTGTTGAACTAGGATTATCGTGACAATCCTAGCTATTTTGATAAACTGTGATACACTTAGAACACCACTGAAGAGCCAGTATACTGGCTCTGGCTATGTATTTTAAGACAGGCTTACAATAGTTGTTATCACAGTTACAATATATGTTACATGAAAGCAGATTTGTTGTATCTTCATTTAATTCCATTGTAAGCATCCAACTATCATGAACAGAAATGCATCAAGAGAAGACCATTTTATGTCTGTCACACATTTCTCTTGACAAACTAATTTATCACATAAAGTTCAATTTATCCATTAGTGATATGCAAGAGATTCTATGCCAGAGGTTTTTGGCAGAGAGCTAGTAAGCAAAATAAGGAGACACACGAGCTTATAAAAATGCATTTGTTCAACTATGAAGCATCAGTATGTGACATTAACATGCTCTTGAGCTCCACTGTGAATGTGTCATCATAATGCAGGGGTTTATGGCAACAGACAAATAGGTCCAACTTTAATGCTTTGAACAGCCACAGGTGCAGTTTTGCTAGCCTGCATCTCAGCTGCTTTAAATAAAGTGAACTCTCAACCAAGTACAAAGGAGCTAGAATTAAGATTAAAAAATATCATTTGCATTACATTTAAGTACTTGCTTTTATTTTTCCTTATTCTGCACATAATACCAACCAAAACCATTGTATGTAAGTTACAGTAAGCATATCTCAAAGTGGTACCTTCTCATCAAAACAAAGACTTGGGAAACAGTAAGTGGAATTTGCTCCCAAGTCTTTTGAAATAGAGATTATATTTTCATTAAGTCCTTAGACTAGGTATTTTTCATCTTATGAAGAATCTGGCATAAGGAGAAAAATATAATGTAGATACATACATATGGCTAATGACTACTGTACCTCTAGCATGATTTACTACAGGTGGACGAGTTCAATTATATAAGCCATTTTAGTACATGGCAAACAACTGCTCACACAGGAAAGCATTTAGTGCAAGACAACACTACCCTAATTCGTAATAGTTACCTTTATCATCCTTGGATGTTGTCTTGCTTTCTTTAGATTCCTTAGTAGAGCTAGAGAAGCAAATTAAAAATCAGAAGAAAATTGAAAACACAGAATTTGTTAAGTATTGCATTTTACACTACTAATACTAACAGACAAGTTAGCATTTCCAAAAATAAAAATGGGCTAGACTGTGTATTTGAACAAATGATTCCCTTATGGATTCTTGCACTGATTTTCCCCAAGATGCCTGAAGATCTAGATTTTCTGACAACTCTATTCAGTGGATATATGGCCATCTTCTCCAGATTTCAGGACGGGGACTTGACTTCATTTTGTGTTCTTAGAACGGATAGCTGTTCATTACCATCATCACAAGGACATTTAAAAAAATCGTCAATTTGAAAAAAATACACAAATGCTGACAATTCGACAATGCAATCAGTAGGACATAGTGTCTATACGAAGATCTTGAATTTTAAAAAGTAACTTATGGCGGTCAAAAAAATCTACAGGCAGGAGCATAGGATACTAATTACAAGATTCTTGCAGCTACCCCCTTAATGTAGAGTGATCATATCGAATGCTGGTACTCAGTATCGTAAAGAACTGACATAGAAAAACAAACCTCTTTGCTTGACCAGAGGCCCCAGTAGACGAGGGACCTTTCTTCAAAGTATCCTTTTCTTTGTCTCCAGATTCTGCTTTCTTTGAACTTTCTCTGGCTTCCTTCTTGACAGGATCACCCTTCACGGAGTCTTCCTTCTTACCATCTTTATGGTTCTCAGTCATCTCATAGTCCTTGCTTTCCTTCTCCAGGCTCTGTGAAATGGTATCCTGCCCATCCTTTGGCTTACTTGCTTCTGAATCTGTAATTTTCACATTTTTACCTGTTTCTAGGAGGTCATCACCATCAAAATCCAGAGTGATGGCATCTTCAGCCTGGATTGTAACCGATATGTTATCATCCTCAGCTTCTTTCACAGAGGTGTTAGCTTCCATCTCTTCATGAGTCGTGTGATCAGCCTCAGCTAGGCTTTCTTCTGAAGGAAGAGGTTTAGATACTTCTTGTGTACCATCACCAGAACCTGCTTTATCTAAGAGGATTTAACAGGAATAAATATGGCAAAACAAGAAGTTTAAACAATTTCATATGCATAAGCTAGAATAGGACCTAGAAAATACAAAGCCAGTTATTAGCACTGATGGAAGGTTAGAAAAAAACACAAGGTGTATTAACACAAATATAATTCCTTTACCCAGGATCACTTATTCTTCATGGCAAAACACATTTTCTAGAGACAAATACCAAAACATTAGGAGGGAGAATATGGTTCCATCCAGAGATACCCGTTCTTCATAAGAAGTATCCATTTTCCAGTTTAGGATTTAGCGTTCCAGAAGAAAATAGTTGGTTTGGATGCTCACAGTTTGATTTAATGTGTCTTTGAATCTTCCTAGTCCTAGGACTTCTAACCTTCCCAAATCCAAAAGAATTACAGTCTTGAAGAATTTCAGTCAGCCTTCCACACAGGTGTTCCCTTTTGCTTTTCCTTCCTGAGCAGTTGTTTGGCAGTCAAGGTTAGCCGTACAAGGCTGCTGCAGAAAACCGAGGAGCGAGCTTTAATCCAGAGTTCGTAGACAACCTGTTTTCAGTCTTCATCCACTGGACAGATTTTCCACCTCAGTCCCACACAGGCGTCTCCATCCATATTCTTGGATTTGCGCTGATGAGAAACTTCAGCCATAGGGTCCCTCGTAAACATCGAGTCTGTAGTTTTATCCTGTAACTTCAGTAATGTGTTTATCCCATCTTGTGTAAAGTGATCGTGTTCCATGTCCTTTCTAGTCCACAATATGCAGAATCCTTAAGTAGAATCCTTAAGACTTCTGTCCAGGAAGTCTGTTTGCCCAAATGCATTACATTCCTTCTATAGTTTCACTAATGAGCACAGCTTGAAAAAAAAGCCACTCCACAGGTTTCCAAACACTTGTTTTACCATCCTATATACAACTGGTATTTCTAAGTGACAGTAAGCCAAGCATATGATGCTCCATACATTTGTTGGGTGCTCAAGTTCAGTGTAAGAGTGTGTTATTTCACCCAATCAAACATCAGTTACTGCAGTGCAAGTTGGAAGCTTTTGCATCAAGACTTACCGTGTATCAAAAATCAGAGTCCTTGAATACTATGTTTTTTCATTAAGAATCATAGTATTACAACTACATTATACATCCACCACAGTAACTGAGAAGTACTGTAATCAACTCTTAAGAGTAAAATAACTCTTAGGAGTGAAATAAACCCTCTGACTAATGATTGCAGGTGCTGAGCTCAATAAGGAGACAACTGAAACTTAGTACTGGAGACAAGCCTAGTATTAGTAAAGAGATTGAGTATTACAAGAGAAAGTTGCCTGCTCTACCAGACTAAAGACCTCTGAACTCTATTAAACTTTAAACATACCTTTCTCATTTTCTTCATCTTCACCATCCTGCAAGAAAAGGAAGTCAAGACTAAATGTCTCCTACTTTAACACTTAAAGCAGAACAGTTCCAAATTTCCACAGATCTTCTGTCGTATGAAGGCAAATTAACAAACAGAAAACTGTTTCCGAAATCTAGAAACCAAGCCATGCCCCTCCCCTGCCAAATCACTGAGAACTTGTACAAAACTTCATTGTCATCTATCTGCAATACTTGCAGTTTGCAATTGGTTGGAACACACAGCTATTTTCTCCTCTCCTCCCCATAACTCAAGGGGACATTTCTGAACTGTCCCATCCCTGTCTTGCTAAAGCCTTCAGAATGGATATCGCACTGCTTTCGATGGAATGCAAGCAACCCATCATTAGCTTTAAAAGCTTAGGACAGAAGTCAGAAACTAGGCAGACTTCCTCTGCTAAGTACTTAAAAATGAAACTATGATTTTAATAAGTGTTTACTTATTTATTGTTAACCTCACTGAGCAAGACATGCTGTATGAGACGTCCCTTTTCAGACTCAATTCCACATTAACTCTGAATGAATTTCTGCATTTCAAGATGTTACAGATGTTAGTATTGGCAAAAAAAAAAAATCAACACCACACCAACCCCAACCAACACCCCCACCTCCCCCCAGAGGCAAATTTCTACAGTAAAACAGGAGTTCTATACTCCCATCTAGGCTGTATATAGCATGCTAACATTTGGCACAACCCTCTGAAGGGTTTTTAAGAGTTTGAAAAATATTCCTTGCTATGTCTATGCACTGAATACTCCCAAACTGTAAACAGGAATTTGCATTTAAATAGGAAACCTTATTTGGAAGTAACCACTATCTGCATTACAAAAAAAGAAAACCAAAAAAACCACCCCAAATGAAAGCTTCCTATACCATTTACCTTTACTGCATTACATCATCGGACTCTAAGGTGCAGGCTGGAACAAAAAGCCAAGTCTAAAGTGATCTTTTCCAGCTGAGCAGACATGAAAATGAAATGAAAATCAGCTTAACAGAACTGATTTGGAACTTACGTGGACAATTGGAAAAGTGTCATCTTCTATGTCTTGACCTTCATTTTCCTAGGAGAACATAAAAGGGACTTGCTCAGTGAACTATTTCTAAGACACTTAAACTAAATCTCTTGACTCTGAATGTTAACTCAGAAAACATTTGCGTTAAGTGGATACACACCCAGTAAGGTGAACATTATTGAGCAGTTCTCATGACATGCATCTCAGTTCAGTGTTCAGATTATATATGTCCCAGGGAAAAGGGCAACTCTGTGAACTCTGTATGGACTGTGGTAGAATGCTAATCAATCAATGCCACTTTGTTTCAGGACTATTCAAACATGAGTCAAGGAGAACAGAAAGAAACAAGTACCAAATTATCTTCTGGAGATAAGCAAGCCAGACAAACTGAAGAATTAGTTGTGCTTCCTAGTAATGTGGACACTGAAAAAAAAATGGACATTGTGCTGAAAAAAATGCATGTAAAATATAGCAAAGTACCTGACTTTCAGGATCCTTTTCTGTATCTTCTGTTGCCTCTGCTGGCTCCAGGCTGTGGTGTCTTTTCTTTTCTACAGATGGTACTTCTTTAGAATTCAAGTTCTCATGTTCAACAGATTCTTTAAAGTCCTTTAATTCATCATTTCCATCTTGACAACTTGCATCTTGAGTCTCCAATTCACTTTCCTTTTGATGTGAACAACAAGGATTTGGTATAACTAAGGGTACTTGCTATGTTCTGATAAAATTCACTGCTAGTATCATTATTTCTGCAAAATACGGCACCATAAAGATTCATAGCATGCTTAGCAAACCCCACACCGTCACACCCTGAATCACAGTCGTCAACACAGGAAGAACAACGCTCCAAATTTCCACATAAAACATCACAAAGAAAATGGAAGCTTTTTTTGATAAATAAATCCAAACACTGAACTTAAAACTATGTATTTTTTTCTAGTTTATATTTATTACCTTGACAAAGGAATCCTCTTCAACTGAAGCATCACCAGTTGATTCATCTGCCTCCTGCTTTTTACCTGAAACACAGGATATGCTAATGACTAGAGCTGTTATGTACAGACTACTTTCTTTCAATACTGATTAACTGTTGGGCCTTAGATTGTTACTCTATATGCTCCAGTTTATCTGAACTGTTCACTCTAATATAACCCTCCCCAAACTGAGTATTTTTAAGGTGAGAAGGAAAAACAGCAGCTGAGTGAGCATGAACGATCAATGCTGTTGCATAAAGAAGCAGTTACATCCAGGTTAGTCATTTTAATTCCAATCCTACTTTGAGTGATAATAGAATTCAAGAGAACATTCAAGTGTATGTTTCTACAGTTACTGCAATTAACTAGACTTCACGACTTAAGACTTGGGAAAGGTCTTACTTTATAGGATAATTAGCCTCACTGAGCAATTTAGGTTAAAAGGGCCCTCTAAAGGTCATCTAGTCCACATGACCTCCTGCTCAAAAGTACAGCTAGGTTCCAAGATTGCTCAGGGTTTTATCTAGCTGTGTTTGAGTAACCATAAGTATAGCAATTACACAGCCTCTCCACGCCACCTTTCCCAGTGCTTTTCATCACTAGAGGGAACCAACCAGCAGAAGAATTGAGTCAGGTGAAACACTTGGGGGTTTCTACATATTCTTTACTGTACTAAGAATTCCATGGAAGAATTCTGTTCTTCCAGCACATGCACGCTTTTCTCTAATAAAGATGGCTCTGTGGAGATGACTAGTAGATACAGTTCCCTTTGGAACCCATTGTATTTCCTTAATCTTCTACAAAAACAAGACCAAAGAACACTAGATATAAATATCTCCACACAAACACACCCTTTGTAGAGTGTTTTGTCTCTCTGATTCATTCTGTCAAAGATAAGTCTATGGGATGGTTTTCAGTAGCTCAAGGCACAAAAGCAGTTCTGTTAGGAAGCAGCTTTACTGAGTTTCTGCTGAAACTCAGTGTCAGTTCAAGTTCTACAGCCACAGATATCTTCAGCATAAATAAAAAGCAGTGAGACACAGCAAGAATTTCTACATGTATTCAACTGTGGTCTGTTTTACCCCTTCCACATCTCAGTTCTATAGTCTGTTAAACCTGGAAGTCCAAGTTTCTCCTACATCCCATATCCAGCTAAGCGCACACAGAGCAACATGCAGACCAGATGCTAGACATATTTAGCAACTACCTAGCATATACTATCATGAATGCTATTTAAATTCACTCATTTTGCCTGAGGAAATGTGGCAGGTGAACTAGAACCTAGACTTTATAAGGAATAGAAAAAGAAATTGCAGAATGATGCAACTAACTTGAGGTAGCTTTGTAATGCCAACTTGAGAACCATATTTGGTTGGCATGTCCTCATCAAGAAGTTGTACCTTCCAGTAATGAAGCTGTCCCTATCTTTTGTTGGTTGCTAGATTAAGCCAGACAGGAATACATGTTTTCATTAGTCTTTCCTTAGTCTGCCTTTCTTTGCAGTAAATCCCATTTACTCTGAGTGCCCAACGTATTCCAAGGCATAAGGAGACCTGAACAATAACCTTCACTTTTCAGCTTCATGCCAGAAAGTGGTAGTAAGTTTGCTTTCCCTCTCAGTACTTTTGTTTCAGGTTACTTTGATCTGGTTAGACCCACATTGCTCAAAAGTGACACTTCAAGGCTCCGATACAGATCATTTCCATATGCTGGTACACTAACTTGCCAAAAACCCAGCGTCCACAAAAAAATCAAGTATTTTCCACACTGATACTCATCCAGTGCACTACTGAGAGGCACGCTTGGCTCGCAATTTCATGTAACTGAAGTCAGACTGCAACACCTTTCAGAAGCTTAGTGTTTCTGTGATCTTATTCAAGATCAAGTATCACTTGGAGGACAATAACTGGGATTAAAAATTATGTTAACAACAGCTGGACCTTCTGCAGACAACAGGCATAGAAGGTCTCAAGTCACACAAGTTGTCAACACACAATAAAATCTACGTACAGGTTTATCCTTGCAGTGGCTACTGAAAACGTCAGTAGTGTCAGCAACACTCACCACAAACACGGGTGCCTAACACCACAAATAGTGATTTACCTTGGAATGATGGCACTCCTTTATAAGCCCTGCTCAATCAGTTTTCTGGCAATGCAAATGCCACACACCATAAAATTGCAACTGACTATTTACACTGAGAATGAATATTCTCCTTACAAGTTAGTAGAAGATTTAGAACACCTTTAAAATTTTGGTTTAACATCCTGTAGGTTTAGCTTTCGTTTCATTTACAAGCCTTACAGTAACATAAGCTTGTTCTACCTATTCATGGTCCTCTCCATGAGAAATTCAGGCTAAGCGTACACATAGAAGAGTATTTTAGACAAGTCTCAAACAAACTAGACATCTGCATCTCATGCCTAAATAAAGTGACACAGTCAAAGTTTTGGAAGAATTAGTGTTTGCATTGAACCCCCCAACAGAGTCCTGTCGTACCTGATGCTAAAGATTCATCAAAACCATGGGACAGGAGGCAAAAAGGAGGAAGGGGAAAGAAAATCTTTACAGTGGCATAAACTCTTTATAGTGTTACTCAGTTAAGAACTCTGCTGCAATTTAAATAGTATAATTTGCCACAATATTAACAGAATTATCCTGTTACATCTCTCTATTCTTAAGTGGCATCATAGGGTAACAAGAATATTTAAGTCTTCCACAGTGTCTGCAGGACACTGCTCTCAGTTGTTTATGGATTTCAGAAAGCATGTACTTCACAAAGTCAGATACTCTCTAGACAATCACCAGCTTGCTCATAAGATTTGCTGTCATTTGTAATCATATGATTAAACTTTCAAAACACTTTCTAGTGCAGCTCATTAGAGATACCATTCACCCTTACCTTAATGAAATCACTTAGGAAGTATTTGGCAAGATTATTTCTTCCTATTTGAGGGCATGTGGAAGCCTTAGCTACAGCTTGTTGCACACCACTAGATCTTGCTTCAATATGGCATGATATATCCTAACTTCAACTATGAAACCAACTTTCCAGTATGAGAACCACCTTTGTGAAGTGATTTTAAGGTTCAGCCTGCATGTTATTTTTCAAGTGTTGATTACAACTTAAGATAATTTAAATTTCCATCATCAACACAGACTTCAGTTAACAGTCCCCTCAGTCCAGAGAAGATTCTTTTCTACACACCATCTATCCATTAACATGCAAGAAGAAAGCCTAGTTAAAAAGGAATGCTCTCTCTGCAAATAATTTATGTACATCTTTCCCGAAAAGAGAACATATTCATTTCTTCGTAAGAGTACTCTATCTTGAGTAAAACCCTTGAGAAAAGATTAAACTCACTGTTGAGATCCTACTCTGACAGAAATACTTAAAAGTTTGTAGAGATATATAGAGCAATGAAACACCACCAAATACCTTGAAATAGTAATAAGTTAACAAACCTACTTTGTAAGACAATTAAGACACATGCCTTCTAACATTAAGAGGCCTAAATAGCAGAGCAACAGCTATTTAGTACCCCCCAACCATTCAGCAAAGTCCCTTTTTAGTCTTTACCATTTTTCAGCAAGTGCAGAGCAGACCAACAGAACTAACCACTGAGGAGAAGCAACAAAGCAACTACCCTGCTAGCCTTAAAGGAATTTTTAAATGGAAGTCAAAGCTCAGGGAGACTCATTTAGAAAATTTATTATGAAAATAGTTATTTAGAAAAAATTGAAAACTTGGGTTATTCAGGATTCAAATCAAGACATTTGCACTAGTACCCCAGAGACTATATCACGTATTGACAGGGCCATAAGACACCGATGGTCAGTGCAGTTCAGAATCCTCATCTCACTCCAGCAATGATTCACTGGGCAGGCTCACAGTGCAGCACATGGCTTCAGACATCAAATCACAGAACTATAGTAATTAACAGCTCAGACAGTTTGAAAAATAATGTACAGAGTTTGTCAAAATACTTATTTTAATATCCCTGAAGGACAGGTGACATCATGACAGATTATTTCCCTCACTCCACTCCCCTTTTGTAGGCCAGTGGTGTAAAACCCAGTTTGAGTTTGTGAGGGTTTTTTTTTTTGGGG
>NW_010237235.1:0-4232 GCF_000690775.1 Eurypyga helias | reverse complement strand
GTGGGGACTGGTGGTTTTTTTTTTTGTACTAACAGTTTTAATAAAGTCAAAATAATTTGGATAATACTGTAAGCCAGCCATTGTTGGCTGTCAGCATTTGACCTACAAAACAGTATGGTCAAATTAGAAATTCAGTCAGAAACTAGAGGGGTACTTAAAGACACGAAGTAACAGGTGTCTAACCGGCCTTAGAAACTTGAAGAACAGCAAATAAATACCTTTGCTCATATAAATACTCTGAGGTTAAAACTGATTAGCCTAAAAGCTGTTCTTCATCCACATTAATTTCAACCCTTGGCAGAGAAGTAGCTTTCAATCACCAAGTTAGGATATATCAATATTGTACAATATTTTTGACTGCAGATACTTCAAAGGAATGTTCACATCAGAAATATTTGAGAAAATGCTACATACTAGCAGAAAAGAAACTGCCTCTAGATACCAGAATACGCAGCAGAATGTTCAGGCTTGAAAAGAACAGCTTTTTCCTGAAAATGGTCATCTTTATACAAAAAAGAAATTTGTCCACAGCTACTAAATTCCAGGGTGGAGAGGCGCAGCTGAGGCAATGAAAGATGGAGCACTTGGTATTTGTTCCATCTTTAAGCTTTCAAACCTTAACTGGCAAAGCCGACTGATCTCACCACTGCAGCTCTTCCCATCAGCTCTTTGGCAGTTCTTCTCTACTCCAAATATTTAATTACATTAGCTTCTTCAAAGTGTTAAATTTTTACTAACTTTGCCTACAGGATTGATCAAGGATTCTTGTAGGATTACAGAATCCTTCTGCAAGCGTTCTTTACGTCATGATGTAAAATCCTCCAGTTACACGTTTTCCCAGTGAAGATCCACATGGTTCCCTCTGTTACCACAATTTTGGGCACATCAATAACCACCCTGTTTTAAGTATCATTCCTTTTTCATATCGTATCTCACACTGCAGAACATGGCACAGGACACTGCCCAGCTGCAGCTTGTTGTAAGAGAAATAAGGTCTACATTCAAACCAGTTTAGTCAAGGCCTTATTCTTCTACTTAGTGTTTTACAGACACTTCTTTCCTATCTTACAGGAAGTCGGCTTTGTACCATCATTATCAAAAGCTTTTCATAGTCCAGTAAAAATCTACAGTATACACTCAATTGATAAATTTACCAGGCCATTAGAAAATCCTGTTTTCTCAAGTAAGTCCCACTCTTAGCCTCATTCCTATTCTTCTCCATTTTTGTCAACACACACAAAAAAGCAACAAGAGGGAAAACAAATGTATCACACACACACTATTCTCCCTCTAATTAAGCCTGCATCAATATTCCAGATAGAGTTATGCTAATGGACAGTGCTAGTGAATTAGACACCTCACTTTTTCCACAGACCTGAGGAGTTGCAATGAAACTGGCTATAAAAGAGAAATTCAAGATCTAAAACCAACAGCCATCTGACCTGACTTTTCCTCCCTCCCATTCACCTCTGTGGCTGCTGTGAGGTTTATCTATTACTTCCCACTTCCTGGCCTTTTCCAAGGATATATTTTCCTCGTAACCCCAACGAATAGCTATTATTCCTACCCTCCTTAGTACAGCTATAATAGCACAGGGAAAAGAACACTATAGGACTAGTAGTGCCATTAACTTTACCACTGGACAGCAGTAAAATAATTAAAGACCCATTAGTATCCGTCCGACTCTGTGAGGTGAGGGGGGGAAGCAAACATTAGCAAAAGGCCTAGAGCAGTCTGTCTGCCAAACCAGTAAAGGCAGCAACATGACTCAGGAGCGTGTACAAGCACGAGATCAAGATAGTTAATTTTAAGTGAAAATTCAGTCTCGCTGAATTCAGTTGATGAGCATGCATCTCCCACAAGCCTTTGGAAGTTTCCTAGTGACACAGAGTGATACATCAGGGAATGGATTTTTGAAGCGACACATTTCCAAGTTTTGAGGGATACTTCCTGGTTACCACTAACATCTCAGCAGATATCACCAGAGGGGGAGATAGCATCAGCAGTTAACACATACAAGGAATAGTTTAGAAGAATGTATGATTTCCTACAGTTAGATGTAAACCAAGAAGATCGCAAGAGATTTTCCCCAGATAAATTAGTGAGTTTTTCTTGTTCCACACTTGCAGATTAATAACAGCATGAATCGCTCCTACTTCTGGCACAGAATCTGCTCTGAGACTTTGCAATCCAAAAAGTAATGACAAAAAGCTCTTGAGCTTGCAAAGTGAGCAGATAAGAACTTCATGAAGGTCGTATTTTACTTTGAGGTTTACCAAGAATCTACATATCATACATACACCTTATAATTCAGTTCTACAGAAGATGTGGCAGGGAACAGCTACTACTCTGCCTCAGGCAGCAGCATCACGAGTAGGCAAACTATCTGTGCAGAAGCAAAACAGTGTAACTACAAGAGAAGCTGGTTCAAGAACATTATGCACATCATGACACTAGTTTGGAGAACAGGAGGATGAAAAGCAGCAGAATTGAGTTCATCACAGCAGAACAAATAGCCATTTAGATCTCAAACATGGAAAACTGTGGAAGCATTTCCTTATTTAGCTTCTATACAGTTTTCTCAAACACCAGTCACCTTTCCAAAGTAGGGAATAAAGTAATGTCACAGAAGGAAATGAAACCACATTGTGAAACAGTTCATTTCTTTTCACTTTTCTAGCATGTCTGAAGTACAGATAAGTTTTCAAACTTCCTAGGCAGACAGATTTTATTATAAATTCCCCATACACAGCACCAGCCAAAACCATGAATAACCACTCCTACCACAAAACTCAGCCTAGGACAAGTGACAGTGATGTAAGATTAATTATTTCCAAAATAGGCACCTGTAGCACACATATGAACATTAACATGTATGTTCACTGAAGAATGCTATGCGTAAAACAAATGTTACCTTTCCCAGTATTACTTGATTACCGATGCTCCCAGAACAACAGAAAACAAAAACCCAAACAAAAATCCCCCAGAACCCAAACTCCCAACATAATATTTCAACACGTATGCAAAAGAAAAGAGATACCACCATCATTGCCAAAGAGACCAGTATAGACTATAAATAATTTTTCAACGTAGAAAAACTGAAATCTTAGATATTTCACAGTGACCCTTCAAAGCCCATTCACGAAATCAACATTTACAAATCCTGTTTGCTAACAAGTACGCTAATAAACCCACACAACACAGTCCTCTTCAGGCAGCGACCCCCTACCACATGTTATCACACACTCATCACTAGCCTAGGCCCAGCACCTTCTCATGGCTAAACCAACTCTTAGTTCTCCCTTTGCTGTCACAGATACTCCCGGACACTACAGAGATCCCCAGGACCACAGCCGCACAGCAGTTCCTGTGCCTGCTTTGCACCTGTAACACTCCATGTTCAGGATCTCTGTTAACACAGCATATTCCAAAACTTTCACAGATCACCTACACAGTCTCTGCACACATAGCACAAGTCTCCAGGATCTGCGTGCAGTACAGCCACTACCTCATTAAAAAAAAAAACACCCAAAACTCTTAACCCACCCATCTTCCATATACACCCAGCAGCTCTATATACTGGCTATATACAGTGACTGAAAACAGATGAGTAAGGCAAAAGAAAGCTGTCTTACACAACAGAATTCATAAACAGTAAAGTCACAGCTACATCCAAACTACTGGCCCTAGTCCACTACTCCGTCTTTACAGTGATATATTCAACAAGAACTGCTTAAAAATATAAGGATCTTCACCTTTGCCTTTAGTTGGTTTCTTGGTGGGTGTGTCAGCTGAAACAGTTATTTCAATATTATCTGGATCACCTCCTTCCTCTTCAATAGCCTAAATGAGACAAAAATACAGTTTTTATGGATTTCACTGGGAAGCTAAACAACTTTACTTCAGCAGAAATCAGTGTGCCGAAAAAATATTTTGTTCCACCTCAAAAGTATTTTACCAACCACTTTGGGTTAAACTTTCACTTAAAGCTGGAGGAGAGGGAGGGAAGTTTAACAATAACGGCAAGAGTTTAGGCTGTTAAAATGACATTTTCAGAGGGCAGCTTATCAAGGATCAGCATGTTTCTCCCTAGAAGCGTAACACCAGAAGGGCACTACGACACCCGCGACGACATGAAGGGCAGCACAAAACCAGGAGAGAGGGAAGCAGAGAAGCCCTACAGCAATCCCCAGCCGCGGGACTCGGCCCGGCAGCCGCCCGACGAGCCCCAG
>NW_010237234.1:6556-31766 GCF_000690775.1 Eurypyga helias | reverse complement strand
CAACAAACTACTTGTCTCTAATAACATACTTCGGTATGATCAAGATGGATCGAATACTATTCGCAAATGGAATTAAATAAAAAAATGCAGAGAGGGATAATATTAATTACAACTGAAGAAAAGATTAAAAAAAAAGATTTAAGAAAAAAAGAAGGCAAATCTATAGGCAAAGAGGTGGAATGGAAGCTAAACACAGGAAAATGTTTTCCCTGGTGCATCGAAATGTGGAATGACAAAAAGCAAATTTATCCCTAGGCAAACAGGAATTTAAAAGACCCAGTTCTTTACAGTCAAAAGAGTAAGCTAAGGCGAGGGAGAGTAATTGCATGTATTCATTATTTCAGTTTTTCACCAGAGAACTGTGTGTATCTTGACACACAAAAAAAGGCTCTAAGTTCTTTGACAGATAGTGTCTACTTGTCACATTTACAAGGAAATCTTGGCCTACAAATATCTTACTAATGTTCTTGTTTTCCCCTGCTATTTATACTGATACTTCTCTTCAGCATAAAACCAGAGCTTTTTATTATTATTTTATCAATGTCCAACTACAGCCTATTTAATTTCTTACCATCTCACTACATAAATCACAGCACTTCAGCTGTAACAGGTAGCAATATAATCTGTGGTAGATTTCCACATGTCAAAACCACCTTCTGCTACTTGGTTGCTAATGTCTAAATTGCCTGGCAATTACAAACAACCTGCATGATTGCATTAACACTTGATTTACATTCATTTATTACTGGAGACATGCTTTGAGAGAATTCGTGGTTGGGTGTTTTTGATAAAGACACCTTACCTTGTAAAGCTGCAAATGTTATTTTTATGCCTTTTTTTCTTGGCATTATTCAGCTACAGAAAAAGAAGACAAACAATTTTTTTTTTTTTTCCTTTCTATAAAGTACAAATGAAACAAACAGTCTGCAGGCTGTACTTTGTTAATCTGTTTGGCTAAAGTATGACTACCAGTGCAGCTTTGTTTTATTACTTCTACATAGGTGAGACACACATGTCACTGTACATGTCTGTTTCAAACATGAAGTAAACCAACTATTTAATTATCGTTTATTCTCACACTGTGTTACCCTTTTTAAACAGGTTTGACACACAGAGCAAGAAACTGAAATAGAATTCTCCTCACTATGACATCAAATTATCATTTTGTCTCTCTTCTGTGATGAGCAGAAACACAACACAATACAATTAACTGCAGAATTCTTAAATCAAATGGTACTATCATTTATATGTTACTATAATTTACAGATAACGTATTTAAGCATTTCCATCCCTGATCAATAAAGATATGTTTTTTCATTCTGTCACATGTTTATGCCATCTTTAGTACACTAGCTACTATATTTATTTTCCAAAGCTCCCAGTACATCGTGAAACTTCACTTTTCCATAAGACTCTCAGAGTCCGAAGACATGACTTGGTCTTCTCATCACCATCTCCAACTAATGTTAATTCAATTATCAGTCTGAATGCTCCCTATTTTTTTCTTATGAGTGACATCCTTTCCTCACACTTCAGGATGTTTCCCCAAACATCTGGTTACTGCAACGATCCTCTCTTGTACAAACAGTCTTGGTGATCAGTATACAAATTTCATAAAATAGTTGTAAGAATTAATAGATAGGAATTTTTTTTACAAGAAAGTAAACAGTAGTCTGTGGACTATGTCACCCTATTTTTAATTTGTAGTATGATATGCATTCAGTTTTCTCTTTGCTAAGTATGACTATGTACAATTTTTTCAATGTAGAACACAAAGTAACTTGTTTCAGAAGCTGGAATTCAGAGACCACTGTTTGTGAATTCTCGTGACCTGCTGGATTCCAGTCAATTAGTACCAGAAATTAAAGATTCCGGGTGGCCAACTACTAGTCTAACAGCGTAATATGTATCAAAGGACAAAAGATTAATTAAACACACAAAGTCAAAGGGCCTCAATTACAACAGAGCTATAAAACATTATTTCATTATGTGCTGTATGTTCAAAGACCACCATTTTCATACTTTTATCTGATTACATGTTCTATGTCTTCCATGAACTCAAACTCCTCTGAGCGAAAGGGAAAATGAAAGGAAATGGCATTTTCCTCCAATCCCCTAAAGGATATAAAAGCATTCAAATCCTTTAAAGTTTAGGTGCCTTCCTTTCATTGGCCGACTCCATGCATTATTCAGCCTAAACCTGCTGATCTCCAACTGCAACAAGAAAAGCAACTAAAGTATAAATAAGTTAGTTCTTGACTGTAAGTCCTAAGTGCTAAGTAACAATGCTAACAAAAAAATAACAGAAACAGAACTGGACAAAGGACACTGCTTGACTATACCCCTGGGTTCTGATCTGCAGCAAACGTGCATCTCAAGGCTCTCCACGCGCATAACAGAAATGTGCTTGTAAGCAGAATAGCAAAGCTCACAGAAAACACTTAGATTAGATCAGCGCGGGATTAACAGAATTTACACCGAACCCTGCTGACTGCTACTGCTAGATACAGTTGAAGAATCAGAAGTGTAACCAGCTGAATAATTTAATTCTGTACTAGTAGGCCCAGGTTCAAAAGCCCACAACTTTTAGCACTACGGGTTTATCATGTCTGAAACCCTAGAATCACGAGTTGAAAATAACTAATGCAAGGACATGAAGGAATTTTATGCCACTTGAATCTGAGATGCGCAGAGATTCCACAGATAGTCATCAGCACCCTTCCTACCTCTTCTGGAAATCTCAAAATTCATCTTAATGCTAGATTAACTGAGGTTAATAAATAAGTAAACAGTTTTGGGCTTATCATTTAATTTAATTATCTAACCATTACTTTAGTCATTATGTAGTATTTAATTTTCAACATAAATTTTAACATTGTAACTCCTCCCTCTTTAAACATCAAAGCAAAATATAAACTTTATAATGAAATATAAACTATTTTTAAATGACAAAATTCCTATAAAACTTCTTTTCAACCAAGCTCCATATGACTGTTCATGGACTGATATTTTTATACCTACTAAAAGGTGCAGAAAATTTGGAGGAAAGATAGTCTCAAGTTAAAATACATATCTACAGTCACTTCTCTGCTTTAGAACTAACGTTAATTTAAATCTTAATTCTCTGTACTTTGATCCAGTGATCACCATCCTTCATAAATGATAGGATGCACCAGCAAGGTAACACAAACTTTCCTGCTGTGAAGTTTTCATATATGCTATCACAGATCGTTATTACTTTATTACAGGACTTTATTACATGACTTTTTTTTTTTTAATTATTACAGGTAACCTTTGATTTGCATCTCTAAAGTTACTGAGTCTACTCAAAAATTAATAGTAGTATATTACTGCACAAACCTATAAATGTGTCATTTACTCCAATTCTTTGAAGAGAAAGACTAGATCCTTGTTTCAATTACATTTAGAGTATTTTAGGGCAGCAAGGTTCAGGATCCAGGCCACAATTATTTTTGCTTTCTCTGTTTTCTGAAATATTCAGTATATTCATTAGAGGAAGGATGCTATAGACTTTACAATCAAATTGTGCCTATTCTTAAAACCCACAAGTCTACCTATTGCTATATATTCATTTATTCACTCATGGGATGGAGGGAAACTATATACAAACTTTTTTGTTGTTTTTTCTTTTCTTTAAAGCTACTCTAATGTTTAATTAAAAGGCTAAATCTTGATCCTATTTTTCATTTAAAAAAATGCAAGTAAAAAGAAGTGTGGAACACGGTATACACATATTTCTTAGCAGACTTGCCCAGCAAGTCATACATATTCATGAGAGAAGCCTTCTACAGGTCTTTTATTCCCAGACAGACATGACCTACATATTCAGTCTCAAAGATGTATTGAGAGAGGGACATGTACAGCACACCATTTACTGATTACTCATCCTTAGCAGATTTTGTGTTATAACAAAAAACTCTTGAATTGAAAGAGAAGCACTGAGGGGGAAAGGAGGAAGTTTGGAGAAAACAGATAATGGGGAGACTGTGGCGAGGAAGAGAAACAGCCACTTTATCCTAGGGACAGGCAGATTTTATTGTTGATAGCACAATTTCTGATTCAAGATGTGACTAATAAATTAATGAACAGAAAAATAACCCCAAAACATAAGAAATGGGTCTGTCAAGATATCTGATTAACTATAATGCAAAGACATTGTAGGCAGTGGTTAATTCCTCCCAGTCAGACCTTCACGCCTAATAAAAAAAGTCCTTGGCATAATTAGGACAGACAATAATTCAAACTTTCCCAGAGTGGCTATAAATAACTACTTACCAGAACATAGAATAGACGATACTTATTTTATTCATATCTGCTAATTACTGCATAGAATTTAGACAAATGTGTTGGGAGTAACATCCTGACACTGTAATTAACTCAAGTATTTGCACACAATATTCTATGCATTTATGTGTGTCTGTCTTCAAAGGCTCTAGCTGTTAAAAACACCACTGAAATTATCTAGCCTCTTATTAATGAAATATTTTAATTACTGTCTTAGGTATCAGTTAATACCTTATCCTTTCCTTTTTTTTCCACTACTGCAGGCAACAAGGGAGTATGATTCCACTCTATTCTTTTCTGTGCTTTCTCACCAAGAAATCTTGCTTTTCTTAATCACAGCATGTAATGTGAAATAATATTACACACAAATCACTATTGTAATTTTCTAAACAGATATACAACTCCTCACATTTCACTACAGTAGGTCTTCAGAGTGATAACTGCTCTAAATTTTTAGTCTTCAGTGCACTTCCAGCCTTCCAGTGGTCCATGTTGGAAAGGACTTCAAGTGCAGTTTTACTATTATAAGAAAACAAACAATATTCTGCTACGTGTATCTGAAGCAGGTACTTAACTGGTGACTTACACGGTGTCAACTTGAACCAGGTCCACTGAAGATTTGGCTTATTCATCTCAGGTAGTTGTCCATGCTTTACAATAAGATGCTCATAGAACATCCTCAGCAACATATTAACTTTCAGATTTTGGGGAACAAGGCCTCCTAACTCTGTCAAACATTGGCTTATATGGCTATAAAACTGCAGGTGGATTTCAGGTGACACTTTCAGATCTAAAAAACATCTTTAGCTCCAACTGAAATGTTCTCCCTCATACCGAAACAGTATTCTTGCCAATTGTTGCTATAAAGAAGCCAAATATGGCCCTCACAATCTGAGATTTTTCTTTTTATTAAGCATTTAACTGCAAATGAGCATTGCATTAATGCATTAAGCGTTTTAACAAGCAAAGACCAATGTAAAGGGATTAAATTACTAATTCTTTTCCCTGTACTTGTTTCCAGAGTTTAGTTTCTTTTAAAACTGTTTTTTAAAGTTTCTTTTAAATTCCACATAACTTGTGTTTTAACTTGGAAGGGCCATAGAACACTACCATAGAGAACTGGAAAACAGGAGAGATTAGGGAAAACCTCTGAGAAAAACTAAAAACTTCAGAGAATTTAATGAATTCACTATCTTCTTTGCTCTTCTCATCTCACAATAAATGCTAAGTATGAAGCTGTAATTTCAATATTCCAATTCTGTTATACCTTAGTTCTTTCAAAGCTCAGCTCTATGCTTCATCACTTCAGTACTAAAATTTTCCTTTTATCTAATTCTGGACAATTGTAATGTTTCTAGATATCAGTGATCCACTACTCTTACATGGCTCCCAGTAGAACTTAAAACACATGGTTTCTTGAATATGTTTCAAATATGTATCCTGGTTGGGAGGTTAATTAAACTATGATTCTGTCTGGTTTTCCAGTTGTAAAGGTCAGTATCCAGATTCAATCTACACTAAAATGAAATTAACCTTTTGCATTCAAAGAAAATAGATATGCTAAAACCAGTGAACTGTAATACAGCCAAGCGTTACAACACATAGCTTACTAATTCACATTAGAGACAAACTGAAGAGGGAAGGTAAGGACAACACACAGAACTTCTGAATATGATGCCAATTAGCAGGATGAGGAACATAACCTCATACTGTGATTAGATGGAGAAACTTTACTGGCAATAAAAGATGAAAACAATCTCCAATATCAACAGCTTTGACATAATTTCTCTTTTAAAATCAGTGCACACATAGTCTATTTGGAAAGTATAGTTAAAGACCCCTCACCTTCCTAGTGTGTCACACAGTCACAACTACAGTGCCTGTGAACATCTCAGCCATCCAAATTCTCTCAGCCTGCACTACTCACAGTCAGCATGAAGGGAGATCACTTCCTGCTCTCCATTATCCTTCACAGGGAAATTGGATTAAAATATGCTCAGATAAAAGGCAGACGATTAAGTATTACACAGATGAAATATGTTAAGCCTCTGTGATGTAAAGTATGCATAAGGCAAAGTATAATAGCACTTTATATAAGGAAATGCATGTGGGAGAGAAGTCATGTACATGTCCCAGCTCTCCCTCCTACAACAGACAATGTTATATCCCTGGAGCCACTCTCTCACTATAATGTTTTCTCATAGTCTCACTATGATGTTTTCTCATGGTGCAAGTAACTGGCCTCTGCAATTAACTGGAGGGAAGAAGTAGCACAGCTGGAATTTCTTCACTTCTCAGCTCTGCATATGAGCTGCTCAGTGAGAATCTCCACAATGTAAGGAGAGAGAAAGTGAGATTAGGTCATAATTGCAGAAACATTAGGGGACACTTCCAGTTAAAAAACCTTAAAAGACCCCATGCTGTCAGTCCCTCAGCTCCTTCACTAAGGAAATCAGCACCAGAAGCACCTGATCAGCTATGGAATCTGAAAGATGCAAGGAAGAAATCCTCTCCTGCCTCCGAGATGCTCAAGTCAGTAGCAAGAATCTGTTCTTCCACTTTAAACATAAAAAGAAATGATACTTTTACACCACTTCAAATCACTTCTGCATTGCACTTCAAGCTAAATTCCTACTCCTTATGTGCCATGGTACATGAAGCTTAAAGTTCATATTTATATTGGCTTTTCAGTTCAGTTTTACAGTGCATTTCTCCAAGGGCTATGATTGGTACGTGTTCTTTTGTGGTACTAAGAAAACATGACATGAAACAGGAGTAGAGAATGAAAAGTTGTATCTCTTTTACAACTACTTATTGGGATCTAAGAGTAGATGTTTGGATATCAGTACCTGCCCTTGCATCCTAAAATAAATGTGTTCTAATCCCTGTAGTTTATTTAGCTATTTAATATAGTCAAACATTCACCCCATAATCCATTAAGGTGATCCCTTTACCAGCAGCGAGTCAGGCATCTGAGTTGTGCGCTGATCTCCATGGCAACAAGCTTGTATATTTCGCAACTAAAAACCCATGGGAAATTAGGGGTAATTTCCTCTCCTCTTTTACTCTCAGACACTTTAAAAAGAATAAAAAGGAAATAATAAGAAATATAATAACTGGCTCGTTGTATTTTTATTATGAAAATTGCACAGACCAGAACCATCACAAAAAAAGCAGTGTTTTTCAGAGTTGTTTACTTCAATTAATTAATTATGACAAGAATCATACCTGTCAAATGAACATTCGCTGGTGAAACACAACTTTAAAGTATGCATTTGCAATGTATTGTAAACCACCAGCTCTGCTGTAACAGCCACTCTACAGAAAATCCACTACACAGTATATTGCAGATCCAAGATAGCTAAAGGCAAAGAAAAGAAACACTCTCGTCCCACCGGTTCCCTACCACACCTCTGTAAATTCTTGGCCACCATGAAGAACTATGTTCTTATTAACCATTGCCCATCTGTCTTCTTTTCCTCTATTACGGCTCTAAGCTTCCTGTGAGACAGTTTATCAACTAAGCTAACCAAGGCAAGCAACCATTCTTTTTTGAGGACTTCATCTGTATTTAGCTGAGAGTAATTGTTGAGTAATGGGTGACCTATCCAGGTCTGACTGTGTCTCTGCAGCACCTCATATTCTGTCTAGCACTGACAAGTAAAATTCTGATAGTACTTTTTTGTTGCATCTATTTAGACTGTACATATATATTCAAAACTGCAGAGAAATTAATAGTAATATTAATGCCTACGAAAATGACTGAGATTCATCTATACCCCTTTGGATCTGAATTTCTTCAAGGTGAAATTCTGCATCTTGCTCATGAAGCAGTTAGCCAAGACGTTTTTACTTGCCTTAACTTCTATATGTTGTTCCAGACATCAAAATTTGAGACTCTTGGGTAAATTTTCACACTGCATTTAGTACCCTTTAGTGTTGAAAAAACTGAATGCATAGCTGTGAAGAAATCCTACATAAAGCTAAAGTTGTGTCCATGTGATGAAAGGTGAAGAAATACACCCCCTGTGTGATTATATGTAAAAATATAGGGGGGGTGGGGGGGGGGAGGGAGACGATGAGCAACAATTTGCCAAAGATTCACAGTAATCCTATTCCTTCCCCCAAACACACGAAGAGTAAGAAGTGTGCTGGAAGATTTGCATGGTCACTAGATGGCATGGTCTCTGCAAAAGAAACAACTAAATAAACTATAACCATTCAAATCAGAAGAGGGAAACTGAGCTACTTGACTATCCACACATCCCTGTTTAATCCGCTGTTTCCTCTAAGTGGTAGGAAGAATCTACTGAACGATCTATGTCCATTTCTTAGAAAATAAAAATACACAGTCATGCAGGTGTTCAAGAATGCAGATATATGATATTTAGAATCACATCTTTTAATTAAAAGAAAAATAACAGCATCATGTATTAGAAATACATGTCTAGACATACATGATGTATTAGACATACATGAACAGCATACCTGTATTAGACCAGTAGCAAGAAAAACATGATAGCATCTGAGTATCCTTGTGACAATATTTTAATGAAAAGTTTCAAAGCTAGTATCTCCGCACATTCTGTTTAAGGTACCACTTTACACAGCATATGCTTGCTCTTCACATTGCAGACTTAAAATAATCAGGTATGTAAAGCAGCAGACAGAAGTCTTTTTTGCTCTGAGGCACCCAAACCAGAAACTAACTCCCGCAATGTAAACCTACATTCAGTGTGTTTGTGTAGCCTATTATTTTTCCAGCAGCAGGCCCTATTCTGCAAGCCACTCAAGGAACAGCACATACCTAAATCTTTAAGCAGACTAATATATAAAGAATGACCCAACTTTTCCAACATTCCTGTGATTACAATGCAGAAGTTAGTAAACAGAAACTAGCATAAACACATGCAGATAGCAATACACAAACATGCAGCTGCTAATAGAGAAGGTTGAGACATTTTTTTCCATTTTCTTTTAACAGATGTTCCTTGAAAAAAATTATTTCATACCCATTAGGGTTGGAAGAAAATTTCATTTGGAAAGGGTTCTTACTCATCTAACAAGTGAGGTTCGTTGGTAGAATTAGCTTACCTAGCTGTGAGACTTGGATGCTACTCTTTGTTGTGTCTGATTCAATCCACAACACCAGTAGCTCTCCTGGGGTAACAGAGCTCAGTTGCTGGGGAAGGAAGCAAAAATAAAGGAAAGGAGAGACTCCTAGTTTCACCCTATTTTGAATAGGATAATTACTTTTTTTTGTTGTTGGAGGTAGGTGGGTTTTTCTCACTATAATATGCTTTGAAATACTTTACTTTCCACTCCAACATAGTTCTGAACCATCGTGAATTTAGACACTTCTGACAGAATGAATCACTTCTACATGAGATGAAGAAGAATCATCATCAGAGACTCTATCCATCTAATAAGTTGCTTGCTAATGGGCAGGATAATCAAGAATAAGCAGTCCTCTTTCTTGTTCAGATTTAGTGGTCATATACATGCATACAGAAAATTAGTGTATAGTATACTACTAACACCCTCCTTTCTTAATGCACTTAACCCGTCTATCAAAAGTTTCAGCAATGTTTATTTAAATACATAAACTTTGTATAAAGACCTTTGATGAAGGATTATCACACAGATAAGCAGAAACCAAGCAGAGAGTAGAAGATTGCCAGATACATTTTGAGAAATTAAACCAGATGCTAAATAGTATTGTGGGAATACAATTTTACAAGGTACCAGCAAAGACACAGAGAGAAGGAAAAAAAAAAAAAAGGAGCTATGCCATCCATGCTTCAATGTTCTGTGACTCCTGAGGATAATTATTCTGAAAACCCCGATGAGTAGATTAGTGCTATAAAAGGTCATTAGACATTACACTGAGTATTGTACAGGAAACTTGAAAGAACTAAATGAACAAGTAAGAAATGAGAACAAGATAAAAATAAAAAAAAATAGCTGATCTGTATTAGTTGTACAGACTTAACAGTCTTAATTCATAGCCCCACAATCCTTCAAGATGAAAAGAGTCTTCAAAGAAAACATTTAAAGAAGGATACACAGGCCCAGTGGCTTTGGGGAAAGAGAGGGAACTATCAAAAATATGGACAAATATTAACTATTTCCTATCAGTCTCTTGCCACCAATTTGTTTTTTGTTTGGAGGAAGGAAATGGAAGAAGGTTTACTCCACATGAAGCCAGAAAAGACCTTCCCATTTTAGTACTGGCAAGATGATAATTCTGCTCAACCATAAAATGAAATCATGGGCTCCATACAGTGCATCACTTTTCTGGAAACTGAGTTGTAGCCCATTAGTCAACATGCTCCTTCTCGAACTCTAAATTTTTCCATCTTTCCCAGTTGAGTGTCATCTTTACATCGTTACTCAGATCACAACAGAAAATACTGCTTTATGAGAGTTACAATACTCCTAAAAACGTTTGCTATGTCACTGAGTATGTGTATGGTCTTCCCCTACTCCTATTTCCAATTTTCTTACTTCCCTCCCCCACACCTCCTCCGGCCTTAAGATTAGCCTCAAGCCTCAAGATTTAATCTAAATCTTTTCAAGTCATAGTTTTTGAAATGTGGTCAAAAATATAAAGCATTCTAGAAGTTGCCTAGGGTTTTCCACTGATTTATATGGTCTCATTACGGTACCTGCAGTGTTATTTACTCTCACATTTATCTGTTCTCACACTTACAGATTCCCTGAATATAGCTTTTAAGCCTGAGGAAGATTCCCCTGAGGAGTTCATAACAGCACACCAATGATTTTTCTGAAAAAGTCAATTTTAGATGATGTAAAACCTATTTTGTATTACCATATCTAACGCACATCTTTTTTGTTGGTAAAAAAACACCAAACCAAAACAAAAAAACAACTGGCTTTGCACTTTTTATATCATGTAACATGGAAGCTCATTACTGAACTTTCAGCTTCAATCTCTGCTAGGCAAAGCAACTAATGGCTAGCTGAGAACTTCACTTCTTTACTTGCCTGTATCTTTCCTTCTTTTCAAGATTAAAATGGTAATTGCCATTCTTATTGAATGATACATTTGTTTTAGCACAGTATTTTGTATAAGACAACTTTTAATGCAAAATCTTCAATTACGGCTTTCTTTATAATCTTTTTCTTAAATAGCACTAAAAAAGATGAATGCTTTCTGAAAAGTATCAGGCAAATGTTATAGTAGTTGTGCTAGGCACTCATGAGATCACATCTAGAATAGCGTGTACTAGGACAGAGACATAAGAGTAATTGAAAGTGGAACAGGAGCAGAACGGCCTGTAGAATCATTAAGAGAAATGGAAAGCCTACTCCTCAAGAAAGTCTTGAAAAGTTTGGTTTAGATTAGCAAAAAGAAGGCTGGCGTGGGATATCTACTACGTAGAAATACTTAATTGCTAAAAAAAAAAAAAAAAAAAAAAAAAAAAACAAAAACCAAAAACCAACTTCCCAGTAAAAAGAGAAAAAATGAATGTTTGACAACTATTTGACGATAAGCTTCAGTTTTGAAACTCCTATGAAGCACGCAAAATAGCACAATCACTTCATTGTCATTTGCTCAATGATGACCCAAGTGTCAACCCAACCATAACGCATTTCTTATACCAGAATAGTAGGCGGGCCCTGGCTACCTGAGGTAGGGATTGCTCACTGGCTTTTAGCATTTCTTTTATCCTGACACAGCTGCTTAAGTTTCACTCAGTGCACTTCAGTTTGCTTGCGCACACCATTTCACAGGCAAATTAAATATACCTGCACTTCTCCTTACGTATTGCTTCTGCTGGTCTCTAAACATGGTATGTCACCGTATAGGATTCAGAAAGATATTTAGCAGGTTCTCAAATGTAATTTAATTACATTATACTGTTGGCATTTGTAAACTAGATAAATCTGCTATTTATTGCCTTGTAATGTCATTTCTGCTACATTTTAAAGCTAATGATTAGGGTTTATAATACATATCCATTTTTCAAGTTTTCTTCAGAATAACTCTCAATACAACTATATTTATACAGTTAAATGTTTTAATTAAAAATATTCCAAATGACAACAAACCTTTACTCCTAGCTATGACATGACACTTGCACTCTGCAAGATGTTTCCAATAAAATTTTATAACACTATGAATCCTTGCTTCCCCTTTTCTTTTGAAAGTGACAGTTAATTCTGTTATTCAAATCTTAATCTAAGAAGTTTATATTAAAAGGTATAAAAATAAACTAAATTTTGACCTGCTTATTTTTAAACACCACCATTTCAGTAAATACAACAAACTGGACTGTCTCCCCATTGTTTGTAGTGAATTTTACATCTTGTTATTACGGTAAAACTTTGAAGGAGCACTGTTTTTAATTCAACCTATGGGAGAAACTAGGCAAGAAAAAGGCTGTAAGGGAGACTTCACTAAACAGCATTCATCCATTAATAAAAACATGTTTTTTATTCATGGGAAAAGGTTTCTTCTCCCCCTACAGCATTTCTATACTGCACAGATGATTCCATAACTGTCAGTTCAGTTGACATGAAATTATAAACAACACAAACTATTCCAAAATCTGTACCACTTTTACAAACTTATTGCCTAGGATTCATTTATATTCAAATTTCTGAAATGTTGCAAACACCAATATATATCTTGATTTTGCAACACCATGCATTTCACTAGTATGTTATTATAAAACATATCTAGCTTGCAAACTATACCATAAAACCTGTATCTTAGGATACTGGTGAATATCTTGCCCATGGCAGGGGGGTTGGAACTAGATGATCTTTAAGGTCCCTTCCAACCCAAACCATCCTGTGGTTCTATGATCTTAAGTCTGCTTATTATATTCAGCTTTGTTAATAGGATATAGCACTGGATTTCCTTTGGTCACTAGTGAACAGGCAGGGAGAAAACACATTTTCATCTTTTTTAAGAGAATCTTATGATGCAGATTGCAATGCAGGACACGTGGAGATTGTACATTAGTGTATTATCTTCTCTCTATGCCCAGCATTCTTCCGCCTGTTATCAACCAAATGCAATGGTGCCACTGGTGGTTCATTCAGACTTGATTTACAATAGAGAAAATAACATCTAAAATTCCCATTCAATTTGGTAACAACATCAAAAGCTTTAATGCAAATCTACACATTCAGTGTAAAGCCTCAGCTTGAATGATCTGAATTGCCTATCATTTCAGTTTCATTTATTTCACTAGTAAATTGAATCCTGCTATGTGGGCATGGCTTTATAGCCACGTAATTGTAATGAAGTCATTGTATTACTGGAAATACAAGAACTAATAGAAAGTGCCTGATGATATGCTCATGCTCCTAGCGAATGCTACCACCAGCATTCATTATGAGTCCTGTGCCAGCCTATTGTCAGAAGCCTGGAACATGAGCATGCCCTGAAGACTCTCAGATCTATTTTTAAGTCAATGTCTGTTTAAGAAAAAAAAAAATCAGCAATCTTGCACATACCCTAACCACTAGCCAAACAGCCTTGGCATGCTTAGAGGTACTAAAATAAGAATAATAATTTTAAAAGTTGATCTTTGATATCAGTCTACCTTTTTTTCTAAAAAGTTAATTTTGCTTCTTCAAAAATTCCACATACTTGAATCACTCTGCAAATTCCTGTGCTGAGCTTAAAAAGGTAGGGTATATTATGGCAAAATTATTCACTATTTTTATGGATAAATTTGGGACCACAGATGCTCTTGCAGGTGCTACGGGAAGCCTTGTAAATTTTGCATTAGTTGTAAGCAATGTAAAAATGGTATCACAGCTTATTTTCAAATACTTGAGTATTAGAAAACAGAGGTCGTAAAGTACTATATACCTGAATAGTTCAGTTATGCTGTTATTTTTTAATTACTCAAGTATTACATGACCTTAAATAGAAGTGATTTGATCATTCAGCTAGAAGTAGATTTACTTATACTGTATTGTTGACATTTTCATATAGACAAACTACACAACTATACACAGTATATGTTCATATAGACAGTATATGTTCATACTTAGCAATTTAACAGGAACGCAGTGTCTTTTTTCTTTAACTCACTAAATTACTGAATTAATAATTTTTATAATCTTGTATGTTATTGAGTAGCTGATAGAAGTAGTATTATGGTTAATGTGTGTTAAATTATGACAGTTAACAACAACCTTGACACCTTAATTTGGAACAGATAAAACCTAACATATATCAGCATAGTCCGCACGCAACAGAACAAGAAATCATTAAATAACTAATAAATTATAAAAATTATTTTAAAAATACAGTTCATTGACAACTGTAAACTATTACCTAGATAACTGGTTGAAAATGCTGCATTTGTACATCCTAATGAGTATGTGACAGGGAACAGCAAAAAGCACATTTAACATTCCTCCTAATATATAAAGCCCCAAGCTATTTCTAAGGCAGAACATTTAAAAAATGTTTGAATATTCTCTGACAAAACCCAAGCATGTAATTTCTAAAGATGTGTGATCCCACTTACTTTAAAATACTCTGCAGCTGCTATTATAAGATACCAAAGACATGCAATTAAATATTTGCAAAATAGAAGGCATAAATAAAAAAATATGCTTCTAACTGCAAGTATACTGAAAGACTGCACAATCAAGAATAGGCACAAAAAAAAAAAACACACATGGATTTGTACAAAACCTCTGCTCTGCAACAGCATATTCATTGCCTCTGCACTGCAGAAAAAAACCCCAAAAACCAAAACCCACAACCAACCCAAACATCATGCCTCCAAATGAGGAATAAATAAGTTAAAAGAGTGTAAAGTAAAGAGGTCACCGGCAGTCCTAGCTTCTGGACAAGTCTGACAACACACTCTGCTGCTTTCAAATACAGCCTGCATTTAGTCCTTTCGCCCCTCCACAGCTGCACATCTTGATCTCCACCCTTTTAGCTTTTCATCACATTAAAATCACATCAAAGATTTTAATTATTATTTTCCAGTGAGAGAGCTTCCAATGATGGTATGTGACTTCAGTAAAGCCTTT
Organism: Eurypyga helias; assembly: GCF_000690775.1. Lineage (NCBI taxonomy): Eukaryota > Metazoa > Chordata > Aves > Eurypygiformes > Eurypygidae > Eurypyga > Eurypyga helias. Next base: position 16,424 of record NW_010237234.1, on the reverse strand, counting down.
GAACATAAAGCCTTTTCCACCTTTGTATGATAACTTGGCTGTCTGCATAATTCATGACGACAGATGAAAGACTACTTTCCATGTAAATATGTCAGACAGAAAAATAACTACTTTGAAATGAAAGTGAGTGTAAGATTTAGCTCAGACTTTGGGAGTTAAAGCAGAAGGCCAAATTTCTAGCAAGTGTTACAATGCTTAGATATCGTAGAGGGTCCAATTACGGACCAAGTTCTGTACCATAGCTAGAAGTCAGATTTTGAATTTGGTAAGTGTACTATGCATTGCTGAAGAATCCAGTCAACTGTAAAAGCTGAATGCTGAGGCATCCCCAAATCAGGTTATGTCAGGCACATCAATTACTTTTCAAACACGGATGATGATTCTGCGCTGCTGAATTTACAGATACAAAAGAGCACCTGTCTTGACAAAACTTTTTGTACAAATATAGCTCCTCATTTGGAAATCAAGGAAGACCTGTCATCAAGAAGAAACATGAACCTTTTAATTTCACCTTTGCTTATGCCTGACGAGAGAAACTCTACTGCCAAGTACCTTAAGAACTAACCTGGGTACAAAATTATGAACTAAACTTTTTTCTGCATCTATGCAGAGAAATTTTTGGAAGAAGTGGTATTCAAGAACAACCTGCTCCTCCAGAGACTCAGCCCAAGAACCCTTCAGTCTAAGCATCCTCAATAAAAAATAATCTTGGTTAAATTTTAATCTGAAACCACCCTCCAAACACATTTCATACTTTGACATTAAAACATATATATCCTTTTTGATATCGATACTGAAGTCAGCAATTTTTATTTACACTGAACTTCCAGTCCCTTCCTTAAACGCCTGAACCATCAAGCCAGTAGCCCAGGAAAAGCTGGTGTTCTTTTCTACCCTTGCAAACAATAGTGACACAAGAGCAACCTCTGTGAAGCTGAAATGTGAACATGCCTGGATGGGAATCCCAGATGAGCATTCTGACGGCTCATCACAATGTCCTCGACTCTCACTGCTGAAGTGACTAGGCACAGCACCAAGACTGCGGAGAACAGTGGGATCTGACAAAATGGAACAGTTAATGCTGCCTTGTACTCTTCCATTCAACTGCATTTTTAGTGCCCATGAACATGCTGACAGATTTTCTCCTGCTCTGGTTACTTGGGAATCCACTGCAGGGAAACCTGAAGTTAGGAGTAGCACTCCGCTTGATAGGTTTTTTAAGGTATTTCATATTCTTTAGACAACGGACAAGGACAGTTGTTTTAAAGCACCTAGCTTAATTTCTTCAAGTGTGGGTGTCCAGGGTTGAGAAGGCATAGCCTTGGAGATAGTATCAATAAGTGATAATGATTTTTTTCCTTTACAAAATTTGCACAGTAGCATCAAAATTCTTCAGAAATAGCCAACACACGCTAGGCCCTCAGGGAATTTTTTAATTTGGCCTATGAATGAGGCACAAAGGGCACTCTTTCTAAAGATTACATATCAGTTTTGATAATTTATTTCAATATGCATCTAAGTAAGAGCCCAGAGATTTCATTAATAATAACAACAAGCAGTAGTTCTTCACACAATCATGTAATTAAACATTGAAACTCTGCCAGATAAATTGGTCTATGTTAAAAGTTAATGTTCAATAGATACTAAAAGACATACAACTGTTGAAATTAATGAAAGAAAAAACATTTATCAAGGACTGTTAAATACTCTATGTTATCCCAAATGGATGAGGAGGATCTGTGACTGCATAACTCTTCAGATTTGAGGAGCATGCCGCAGAAATACTGATATTTGTATTATTCTACAGGCCTCAGTTGGTTTGGAAGACACAACATCGGGCTAAATAAATCCTTTGGTAACTACCCAAATCATTGTATTTTGGATGAATATGACTTTGGGAACGATTTTGATGTTCATCATTTTTAAGTGGACTGAGATAAAAAGCGCTGATGTTTGAAATTCATTACTGCTTTCTCATTGTTCAACATTTTGACAAAGAGAAAAACAATTCCAAAAGCAACATAATACTTCAATTTTAGGAGTATGGTGAATAATACCAACCATAGTCGTATTACAGCATTCTTCAACACCAAAAATAGAGTTTATGGTTTACATTATATAATAGCCCCATATAAAGACATGCCATTTGTTGCTATAGCAAGAAGGAAATTTAATTTGAATTACAAACATATTCGCATTGCAGGTAGTATTACACACTCTTAAGAGTTTATGTTAAAACTGTATGCACTATCCAATAAGAGAGCAAGTAAATTAATGTTTTAACTGCTGTGTGTCTAAGAATTCAGTGGTGAGTGGTGAAGTTTCTTGAGTTGCACTTGGAAAAACAATGCACCTGAAAAAGACAAATTAAAAACCACACAAGTATAGCCTCTGCTGTTAAAAAATAAATGTAATCTTAACAATAAAAGAACTGTTTGGTAGACCTACTTTTTTTGTCTCTTATTACTCTCTAAATACTGATTTGGCCCAGGTTTGCTTACAAGATCTGACAAGATCACAGCTCACGGCAGTATAACAATAAGGGATTAATTTCCTTTGTTATTGCTACTCCAAGGAGTGAGATAAATTGGACTAGGGAAAATGAATTTTTAAAAAATGGTAAAAGTACTTCAGGTAGGTCCAAATATATTTAGCTTCTCTCATCACTCAACTGATATGTGCATACATATTTTAAAGATACCCTGTCTATAAATCATGGTTAAGGAATACGCTTATGAAGGGGTTTAGTTATCCTATCCATTGAAACAGATGCTATTTAATAGCATCATAATGCATACATTTGGTTAGATTTCTCATCTTAGCTCTTTGAGTATTAATTAGCATGATTACCATGCAATTAATCCTCTCACAACCCAGAGGACTACTCAGATAAGAAAGAAGAGTTGCATGCACCATCAAAATCAGCCTTGAATCTTTAATCACTGAACCTTCTACAGCTGATTTTTGTTCACACTGCTTTTTGACCAAATCTATTCTAATAAGAAAATTAGACAAGAATTTGCAAATCAGAACAAAATTATTTTTAATTTGTAGTATTTAAACTTTGATTACAAGTGAGGCTCATTTAAAAATGTATTCCTCTTACAGCATACCTGTGAGTTGAAGTATATGCAAAATTCATATACAGTTGACAAGGTAAAATGTAAAATACTAGAAAATTGTCTTGCATAAAGATCTCTGATGCTGACCATTACTGGAGCTTTGAAATCTGAAAGACCAAATTGTCCAATACTACCCTCCAAACTGGGCTTTTGATCTTTAGAACTTGGGATGACAGATGTGTACACCTGCCAATTTATTACACTGTGAGGAATGGAAGAAAAACAGTAAGGACACTATAGCACATATATTCTGAATGTGACTTTCACATCTGAAAAGTATTGTATGGTTTTAGTTTTTACTATCTAAAACAAGAACCTAAAACCATTCTGAAAACTTGAAATCTTAAAATAAACATGAACTTTTAAAATTATATTTTAAAAAAGTCTTCCTAAGCAAAGGAAGTTAACAGTCACTGGACTTGCATTTATTAAACAATAAAGGAATTCCTTACACGACAAAGCAAAATACATTTTGGCTTCAAAAGGTGAGCCTTACAGAGCACAATAAAAAAATAGACACTTCCAAGAAAAAAGCAGGTGCATGAATGTTCAAACAGCTTCATGACTGTGAAACTTTGATTACAGCAATCCCTTGATGGACATAGGCTTTGCTGAGGATTATAAAGCAGCTTCAACTACATTATTTCCGTTAATATAACTAACTCAGGCCACCCAAAGCCAGAGGCAGTGACTAGAAGGTTATTAGAGAAAAATAATAAGCTTTCTTGAGCAGATCTGTTATTCACAGACAAGCCACTGAAGCTTTTTTTTTTAGTATATATATTCTGTCCTAAAGATAACCTACAGGTCAAATACATTGAAATAAATTCAATCTTCACTCTTAGCTTTCTAAATAATGCATTTTAAAAGCTAGCATTTCTTAGTCTTGGACTTCATTAAGTGTTGGGGTTACAGGGGAAAGGAGCAAGTATGTAATCCTATTCAGTTTCTCATAGCTCATTCCATACATGCCCGCCACTTAGGGAAAAAAAGGTATTTTCTCTCTTCATTCTTTATTATGGTACAGGAAACTTCACAGCAGTTTAATTTCATGTCTGAAATGTAAATATTAATCTTTTCTCAAGGTATGTAGAAATTGAATATTATTGAACTAATAATGCAAATGGTATAATTTTTTGCTTTTATGTAAAGAATAAAAAAAATAATGTAGTCCTTGAAGCAGGTGCTGATCTGTGGACCAGATCATTACTGTTAAAAATCAGCTAGTATATCTTGAAGTAGTTACATTTCCTGGCAGCTGCAATCAGTCCAATGCAACTGAATGGTTTTTGAAATGTTTCTGCTTAACTAAAAAGAAAATATCTTTATTCCATGTATCACAAATAAACAATTCTCTGTTTTCTTACCTCATATTTTTTTATTTATAAACCTTATCTCCTACCTAGAATGTGTTATCAGACAGAAAAATTAGGACTACATATCATGACATCAAAGACGTCATCGTTCCAGACCTCCTTACGAAGTCTGGTAGAGATCCAAAGTTATCCAGGTACTAAACCTGAGATCCACAGTCATGTGCAGAAAGCTCTAAGAGACAGTCAGCTTGTTTGTCGACCGTTTACAATTTTGTGGCAACAGAGATATTATTCAGTTGGTAAACTGTTGTAGTTATTTGGAAAAACAGAAGCTACTAAGCTGTATTAGAAAACAGCCTTGCTTGATTCTTAGCAATATGGAATGAAAAAAAAAACATTTTACACATAATTTTAAATAAAGCTGCAACAGGAGTGTATCCAGTGGAGTCTCTTGAATTTGTTTGCAGTTTAAACTGCATCTAGTATAAAAATGCATTATAATGCTGAAAAGTGCATTACCTTAATTAAATAACGGTGAGAAATAGTGAATATATTAACTTTTTAAAGAACTTCTAACAGATTAATTTAGAAATTATATTTACATTTCCTGAGAGAACCATGCTGCAAGTCTGCAAGCTTGACAATGTTTTTTAGCTTATTTCTCTGATGAAAGCAATCTGTATTAAATTAAAATACAAGCTCATAATGAGGAAATTGCAAATACCAGGTTTCTAGTCTCTCGTTTTAGAACAAAAGCACAGAAGCAAATTCACATTCATTCTACTACACTTCTGAATGTTAAAAAAAAACAACCCCAAACATCAGTAGTGAACTTGGTCTGATGCCCTATGAGCTAACAGAAAATAAAATTCTCAAATATTCTGCAATATTTATACACATTTTGGTAAAGAAAGAATTTGCCTGTACCATGTAATAATAAAATGAAAAATTGAACACAAAAGCCCCAGACAATGGACCCTAGAAACAAAATTCCTAATAATATGATTACATCTCTAGATCTAAAATTTCTGAAAACCAAAGGCAGCTCTTTGCTTGTAGGGATTTCTTTTTTTTTTAAACTACATTCTGGCCCCAAATATGTAGACAATTTGATAGTAATTTCTGAATGCACTAGTACATAGATAGATACAAACATAACCCATTTTGACTGACCTTTATGCAGTTAATTACATCCCCAAAATAAACTAAATACAAAGATAATCAAAGCATATTGAATTTTCTCATGTATGAAAATAAATATGCTTTCAGGTTTTATCTGCAAGAAACCAATTGCTTTACTAAACACTTTAAATTGAGAATAAATACACAAAATTAGTAAGCTAACTGCACATCTCATGCATCTGAGAAGCTGATAGCAACGCATTTTATGTAACAGGTACCAACTGACCAAAGCATTAACTCATGTTGCTGTCATCCACATGTTTAATAAAGTATCTCTTTGCAAACAGTTCTTGAAACGTTAAAGATAGAGTTGAAAAAAACCCCAGAAACCTACACCTAACCTCTATCTCTTTCATTAATTCCAAAGAAATTGTGCGTGGCAGACAGGATATCTGTGCCAGTTTAAATTCAGCGCATGTGTATTCACGACAGTATGTAGAAACAGCTATACGACAGTCTTCCCTTCTCCAGGTCCACACAATTTGAAGTCATGGCATTTTCCACAGTTCACTGACAGAAAGGACACTGTGGAGCAGCAATGTGATGCTGAAGTGGGTTAAGAATGTAGGGCTCTACCTAGCTTCCTCCTCCTAAAAATATTTCACATATTCTAAGCTTATAATTTCAATTGCTTCCTCTGAAAGTCGGCCCATTTTTACTGAAATCCCCAAATAATGATTTAAAAGCAAATTTAGGTTCATGCTTTTGCAAACACCTCTTTTGACTAGAGAACAGGATTTTCAGACATAGGGAACATCATTAGCCATTTCAAGTTACTCAGAAATTAGCACTGCTTTAAAAATGAAATATGTGGAATCGGTAATTCACAAGTGGAGACCTTCAGGATTTTGTGATCTCAGTTTTAAATAAAATAGTCTTCACCCACAACAGTGAAAACACTGAAGGAAAATCATACTTAGTCTGTATAAAATATTCAAACTATCTCAATACTACTGTAGTTCAAGAGGCACCATCATTGGTGTTTTGACAATTTAGTAATTATCTATGCAGTTATAAAATCAGTTTAATTGATTAATTGAATTGCTCATTTTTCTGCATTTCATTTTTATCAGCAGTTATTACCATTTCATGAGCATTAATATTTATAGATTACAAAGATTACAAGAAACAACTTGCACATTCTGAAATAATATTACGCAGAGAAAACAAACATCAAACTTGATTAAATAAACTCAGGTTTCCATAATAAAACAATTAAATTATTTCAGCATCAGGAAATACTGTAGCCTAAATTAGTGCCACTTACCAAGAAGAGTATATGCCTAAATCTGAAGAGGTTAAATTATATTTTGCCACTAAACACAAAGTCTGAGTACATGCTTTTGATGAAACACACTTCCAGATTCTCAACAGAGCACTTTGAGAGCCCTTAGAAGAATCCGTACTGGCTCTGTGGTCTTATACTACAGTGAATTTGATTACATTTGAAAGACCAACATCAAGATCCCTCCTGCTTCAATGATCTCATTACTATAAATTTCACTACATGTAAATTTATTCTACCTACTCTCCAACTTACACTAGGCAGAGCCTGTACGGAACAGCTTCTGATTTTTGCCTGCAACCTCAAGTCACTGTGAGGAGCCAAATTATACCCAGGAAGAGTAAAATGGGATTGTACTGAATTAATACCATCATCTATGTCCTTCAAATTAAAAACATAAAAAACCCCCTCGAATATCTGTGTAAGATTAAAATGTTTCTTCTCATAGAAAGAATTTATTACTAAATTCCAATTTAGTAATAAAACTCAAAAAACATTTAGTATCATCTTTACATATTGCTAGGACAATGCATGTACAGCCTGAAAAATACCAATGCAGACTACACATGTCAGCATACCTCAGTGCAACCTAAAATATAATTCCTGTACATGAAATAGATACCATACTAAAGCTAAGAATAACAAACAACTCTGAAAATTTAAGTGTATCATTGGTGCATAAATAGAAAATAAATGGAAAACAAGACCTCCTCTTTGTAATATCAAAATATTTACGAAATGGATTTTCCTCTTTTTCTGTTGGATCATGGTTATGTTGTATGTAATAAAATTCTGTTTTTCCAAAACATCAGAAAAGTGAAAAAAAGTCACAGAAAAAAAGATATTATTTTTATCCCTCATCCATCGTGAAAGAGAACTGGTATTTAACTTTTGGGTATAAAAATGCTAAAAGTATAGCTACATTTGGTATCTCTTCTTAATGTAAGGTTGTCCAAACACAAAATTCTGTTTACAATGCCTTATGAAAAACAGTAACTCAGTTGCATAAATTACAACTGACATGGCTAAGAAGTAAATATTGTTTGGGTCAGTGAACACTGAAAAAGAGAAAATTTTGAAATATGAGGTACAGAAATAGGAAACAGACACTTTACCACAAAATATAGCTTCACAAAGGTTGAAATCCAACCACTTCTATTTAAACAATTCTTAATGATTAGATAAAACATAGTCAACTGATCTGGTACGGAAGTTGTCCCTTTCATACCACTGATTTTTATAAAAAGTTTACCAGGGCAAGAAAAGCTAGGATGTCTTTCTTTTAGAAAGGGGAAAAACAACACACACACAGAAAGACATACAACTATCATGTGCAAAAGTTTCCAAATTTTGCATTCCAGATTTCAAGGATCACAGAGAAGGTGTTCTCTAACCCTCAATGCAAAATCATATAGCAGACTAAGACATTTCATTGTCAAGAGTATGTTCTTCACCTTCAGTCTAAATTTCCCCTTCTTAATCTCATCCTATTACCCCCATCTCATACTTTGTGAAAGGACAGGGCAGGGGGTGTGGGGGGGTGGGAATAAAAGATTAACCTCAGATATAATTAGCCTAACGAGGCCACAGACACTTTTCTTTTACAGTCAACAGAGTCAACAGAATTGATGTGGTCAGCATCCACGTATGGTAATCTTCAGCCACATACCCATTATTAATGAAATTGATAGGAAAGGCATTTCCTACACATCCAGAGCATGAGTAGAAGTAACACCTCAAACTGCAGCACGGTCCCTGGTTCATGCTGTTATCTCCATCTCCTGCATAATGAACACTAAGCCTCATCCTATCTGTTGATTCATCTCCAGAAAGCCACTAGGTCTTTTGCTTTATTTTCTCCTCCTCCTTTGTACTAATTAAGAAAAAATATTTAACCCTTTCACTATCAACCAGGAGAGGTCTAACACTTAGTCTCTACAGAAATTAATCACCTTATGATTTTAAAGGAAATTTTATCCTGAATGTTATCATCAATTGACATTAATGAGGCTAAAGTTACAAAGTAGAAATGACCTTCACAATGTTACATGTAGGTTACATACAATGCAAGTCAGCGCCTTAACCTACACAATCATGGCGTGCACAGTAGAAAGCTTATCCTAAAACTGTTTCTGGATCTCGTAATTCAAGTAGTATCGGACTGCAAAATCCCATGGAAAAAATATGGATCCTCAGGAATGGGAGACCCATGAAAACTTGCATTTAACTGAAACATTGAGTATTACCATGAGAATTCTTACACGATAAAGTTGCAGAATCATCTTCTACCACTACCTTTTATTTTTTCCTTTTTTTTTTAACATTCTGTGCTTTCATAACTTTGCTTTCTGATATTACTCTAGCAACAAATGAATGAGCAGACACATTTCTTTGATGCTTCCTGTCATCCTGGCTTCCCCATTACAGTGTAGGTGTTCTGTTACTGATGGAACTGAAAGCTTTACTGAGCTAAAATGAGAATAACCCATTTCACCCTATAAGAAACTTAGTTTAATTACTTGACCCTGTATGATTTTCTCATTTTCTAGAACTAATTTTCCAGATAGAAAGTGAATGGTGATCTGGTAATCCCCTGTCTGTTTCAGTATCTATATCCCTAAATCATAAAACCTTGTAACTTTACATACTCTAAAAGAAATCTAGTATTTTTATGGGCATATTAAAAATTGCTAGAAAAATAATTCTTGAGCTTTCTGTCAGAAGTCATGTGAACAAATCTAATGTACTGAGACATAACTCTTCTCTCCAAAACTAAAAAAAAAAAAAAAAACAACCCAATAAATTTTAAATTCTACACTTAAAAGATTTGTCTTTTTCCTAAGATAAACAGACTAACAGAACAGTTTCAACTATACAAAAATGAAACAAATTATGAATAATTTATATGAAATAGATTTGAACCAATCTTGTGAACACATGTTGCTATGAGAAATGTATGAAAT
>NW_010237234.1:0-6546 GCF_000690775.1 Eurypyga helias | reverse complement strand
GGAAAGAATAAAGGATTGAATATAATACATTCAAACAGTTATACAGATATTTAACAAATATTTAGTGTCAAAGTCTTCTTGTAGTAATTTGATGTACAGAAAATAATTTCTTGCAAATTCCACCGATAAAAGTATCTGTAAGTTTGGACACCTCATACCTAGAAAGCATAACTATAATGTAAGGTATAAAGATAAATAAAACATTAAACCAAACACTTTAAATAATAATAATATTAATAAGCAATAATAATAAACATAATTTACTCATATTGAAGCCAGCATTCAAGTAAATTCTTTTTTTTCCCTCCAATATTTAAGTTATAGTTGCTTCTATAAATGTAAAGTAATAGTTATTTTCAGCATGGCCTCAATTTTTGGTCAGGAAAATGTCATCCTTTTCACAAATGAAATGAAAATTATTTAAGGGAAGGCTGTCATTTTAAGCCTGTCATTAAAATAACTGGTCAAATCAGAAAAATATTGACCGCCTGTGCCCTAGTCTTAAATTATTAAATGACACTGGTATGCACTGAGGAAGAAACTGAGCACCAAGTGAGACTTACCCAAAAGCTTATATCTCTCCTGCTGTAATTGTTTATGTATGCACAAAAAAGAAAAACAAATGAACCCTTAATAATGTTACGTCTTTATAACACCTTTGTGGTGAGAAGCCAGGAGGTGATGGTAACCCAGGTAACAACTGCTAATTAGCTTTAAATATAAGGAAAATCAGTAAGATTGGCCTGGGGTGGCATGGTTGCTGCGGCCCCTGACAGCTTGGGCTGACCCTGTAAATTAGAAAGCAATAAATAGTTAAAATAATAGCCCTGCAGGGGATCACACAGCATGATGCAGAAGGATGAGCCCAATGCGGAACACCTACATCACAAGCAAAAAATTCCATAGCTTAACGTTTACATATACCAAGGGGCTTGCTAAATAAAAAGCTAAAAGGTAACCTGATGTAAAATGCTAAAAATGAACATGCATCTAATTAAAGTTCTTCTCAAAAGGCCTTAAGAGTATCTGAGGAAAGAAAAACAGGTGAGGCGAACCAAAAAGTACAACGAAAAACGGCAACAGGAGTTTTAGTCCAAGAACATCAGAACAAATGCTGGCTCTAATTGAAACGCTGCAGAGGTTTCACAATGCCCATGAGAATTAAGCAGAAAAACCCAGCCACTCAGAATACAACTTCTCAGCACCAGAAGTAGTGAGGCAATCATCCCAGCTGAGATAGAACTCTGTAGCCGGAGGCTGGGGGTGCGTAAGAACTTGGGAGGGGACACAGCTGGGAGACGTGACCCCAGCTGAACCAAGGGATATTCCATAGCATATGACATCATGCTCAACATACAAAGCTGGGGAAGAAGAAGGCAGAGGGAGGTGGTCGGAGTGATGGTGTTTGCCTTCCCAAGTAACCACTATGCGTGATGGAGCCCTGCTTTCCTGGAGATGGCTGAACACTCACCTGCCAATGGGAAGTGGTGAATGAATTCCTTATTTTGTTTTGCTTGTGTGCACGGCTTTTGCCTTCCCTACTAAACTGTCTGTATCTCAACCCAGGAATTCTCTTACCTTTCTGATCCTCTCCCCCATCCCACCAGAAGGGAGTGAACAAGTGGCTGTGTGGTGCTTAGCTGCCAGCTGGGATTAAATCAAGACACACCTACAGTCTAAGGAAGCAACGAGCTGGTTCTTCCTACCATAACACAGTGCTCACAAGACAGACCATATAAACCCCCACTAAGGGAACCAGGCCCATGGAGCAGCTGCAATGCAGTGAAAAATGAACATTAATTGAGAAAGAAAGGACTTGAATAGGCCATTGGAAGGTACTTTTTACACTATAAAACATAATTTATTACATTTTCTTTATTTTCTGCTGTTTCATTATTTCATTTTCTAGTGCTAAAGTCTGTATCTTCAGTCAAGACCACACAGAAAAATTCTCAACACTGAAAGGTTAAGACTACTGAACAAAATCAAGATTGATTTGAAATAAGATTTCAGTTTTAAAACGTTCATAAGGAAAACAAGCAATACAGCCTAGAGCCCATAAGTTGGAAAGACACTGCCAGCAAAAACCTTTACCGAATGAATGTCATTTACTTCAGAAGTGAGGAATAGAAAGAGTAATGGATCAGAGAACAGTAAGTGAAGAAAATGAAGAAGAAAGCTTGACAGGCCTCAAGAGATATTATTGCTTTATTTCCTGTTGTGAAGATTTTTATTCTATAGGACACACACTATCTTCCTTTGCTGTTTATATCCCTGGCTTTCTTATACACTTCATCATCTAAGCAGCAGTTGATACAGTTTTAGGCAAACTCATTTTTGTACAAGTTTTAATATTAATCAGATTAAAACATGCTAACTCTACTGTTATGAACTGTATTCACAGTTCATTATTTCTAAATCCCATCTGGTAGATTGGAATATCAAACTGAATTAAATGTTGACTAGAGTCAAGCAGAAATCAAAATATGCACATTTGCACATATCTAAATTCCTTAATAGCTATCATCTATTACAAGCAATACCTAAACATTAATAGTAATTACATAACATTTAAAAACAGTAATAGTGATAGTGATTAAATATAGGGATAATATTCTTGAAATTTTTTGGTTTATGACTCATTGCTTTTTAATTTCCTTTCATTCCTCTGAAAGAAAAGAATTACAGATGAAAGTGAGCTATAATAATAATCTAACTATAAAATTTTTACTGTTGCCTTTTTGAGTTAACATCCTCAGCAGAAACTTACATTCTATATAATCTACCACTGGAGAAGAAAATTGTGGCACATAAAATAGGGACTTATTTTCTGGTGAAAATAAGCAACGTTCAGACTGACCACCATTCTTCATTTCATCCTCTTTGGAATACCACATTTTATCAGTGGCTATAAATAATTTTTCACCTTTCTGCTTAGATGTCATCATGTCCATGTTTCAAGAACTGAAAGGCAGTTCTTCCTGATACCCTGTGCTTCTTAGGATAGGAGAATGTTGTGCCTATTTTAACCTTAACAATTAAATTGTACTGGCCATATTTAATTGAATACATTTCAAATAATCACTTTTGCTGTAGTCTGAAAATGTCAATATACTTGAAGAAAAACAAGTACATAGACAGTTTTTGCTTCTACATGCAGAGCAGTCTGAAGCCTTTACATTCAAGTATCAGTAATTACTCACCTGGGAGGTCTACTGATGTAAATGGATTTATTTGAATGAGCAAAAACTGGAGGATTAAAATTCCTGTCAATGAGTCACTTTATTCAACTTCATACAATTTATGATAACTCCACTATGTAAATTCTTGACTTTACATTTCCTGAACGTCTACTATCAATAGCTTTGCATGCAGAAACTCAATTATCGCTTGTGGCATCACGTTAAATATATGAAGATAATTTTAAAATCCATCTCTCTAACACAAGTGCAGAGCAAAGAGGAAACAAGGTACCTTTAGATAATGTCCAGCTGAATTCATCAGGGACCAAATGCCATTGCATTGATTCAGATCACAAAGAATGTAAGTAATCCGTATTAGGATATTTCCTGCTTAAAGACTTTACAATTCACAAAACATCAATACTGATAATAGAAATAGCATGCAAGTCAGAACGGGCCATGCATAACAAAAGATGAAAACATAGCAAATGGAAAGAGCAAATAGCTGTAATGTCAAAAGCTTTCACACACTGTGGCAATGCAATCAATGGCAAACAATACATTTTTAAAAATAAACTGAACACCTCTCAAGTTCATCTGCGCATGCCACCATCATGAAATGCAACTTTTCACTCACCAAAGTAGAGTTATGTGAAGCATCACCTGAGACCTCGGGTGTTCTTGTGCTGTTTGGAAGTCTGTGAGGGTTACGTGCTATCGCTTGGCACCAGCCCAACATTTTCTCCTTCCAATTATCCCTTCTCAATTTCTGAAATTCTGAAAATAATTTAGATTCCCTGAAACATTGACACTTTGAATTTATTGTGTGCATGTCTCTGGATGCATGCCTTTAAAAACAGCTTTTTAAGTTATAGCTAAACAAGCTAATAAACATATTTTTAGAAGAACGTGTTTATTTAAAGTACTTTGAAGTGTTATACCATGCAGGTTAGAAAAGAGCTATGCACTTTCAGCACACCTTACATGCATTAGTACTATGTCAGTGTCAGCAAATTCAGTGCCTTCTCCACAAGTTAAATCTTTCTCAAATTGTCACTTTAATTAAAAGAGTGTTACTTTAAATGAATTTTATTACAAAATAACTGAGACTAGCAACATTCCTAAAACGATATAACATTTGGATGCAATATCCCACATTCCCTCAAACCACTAGAAATAACCCTAAAGCAGCAGAAGATATTAAATACAAACCAACAGTCTGAAATCACACATACGTGTACTCATGTCCACACACACCAGGATACCTGGCTTGTCTTGAAGTGTTACACTAGGATGTATTGTAAATAATAAAAATCAATGTCCACACACCAGCAATAAATGCTACATGCCAACTGCAACTTGCATATAAACTTATTTTTAGTTTGTAACAGTAACAAAATACTTTTTAAGTATTGCTAACACATCTGGGGGGGTGGGGGGTTAAGTGTAAGAAATCTCCATAAATACCTTTAAAATGTCACAACCTACTTATCAGTTGAAATATGTAATAGAGCTATTCAGTGCAAAACTATTAATTAGTTACAAAAAGTAACTTCTAGCATTTTTTTTCTCTGTAACATCCGAAGCAATTTGTAATCTGGTTATTTACAATTTTTTAAAATTTAATATGTGTTATTCTGTAAAATCATGAAACATAATAAACAAACAGACTAACCTGCCAGTTTAAGTGCCTAGTACTCCAAATGAAGTTAACACTAGACTCAATACATCTGGAACGTTACTACAATAATGTTAAAGGTCTTACATGGTAAAATAGCACCTATTTAATGCCAATGAATAGAATGTACTTGTAAAGTATGTTTATTTTTTCTGCAGTACTTCTCCATGCACTACACAAGGGCACACTTAGAGCAGGCTATCCTCTTAACCAGGTTCTGATTCTGACAATCTACAACCCCTTCTTAAACAGCTACAGCTTTACCATTTCTGCATTTACCATCTATACACAGTTTTCAAGGCATGAAACGAACAAAGGTGTACACCATGGAAATGATATTATCCTTAGCTTTATCACTTTTTAAAACATATTTAGAGCTACATAGTCTGCCTGAGCCACAGATGTAGTGAAGAGTGGATGCCGGAGATCAGTGCGTGCTGTCTACCTGTGGCAACAGCCCTCCAACGATCTGCAAGGAGACCATGCCCAAGAGTGACACCACCATCACCCCTCAGCAAGTTACCAATCAATCTTTTCTATACTGCCTGTCCCTGTGAAGACAGGGAGTCGTCTGATTATACCTACAGTCCTATTCCCTTCCTCTTGAGGTGCAGAATTACTTGGAACATTTGCAATTATTCTTTTTTGCCCTGAGGAATCAAAATTATGGCTACCACTGTACAGATCACAATTGAAAAGAGTACTTCGCACTTGCTCATACAACTGAAGAACCACCACCTTAAACTGTCAAAAAAAATTCTTAATTCATCCTCTATAAATCTGTTTAAAAATAAGTACTTTATTCATACTTTTTCAGAGAATTTTTTTATTAATAATTTAGACAAGCAAAGGCACATAGAGTATTATAGATTCAAGTACACCTTGCACAATATTAATACTAAATAAATAGGGGTTTAGTTAAGGATGATGTATTAAAAATCAGAAAGTGATATGAAATAAAAGCATAATGTCTCAAAAAAAAGTTCATTAACCTAGTGAGAGAAAAGAATTGGTAAGCTTAATTCAGGAATATAACTAGATTCAGGTAAGAAAAGGCCTCAACAAAGGCTGAATTAAGATTAAATACTTGAGAAGGTTATGCTTTTTCAGTCTTTACCAGGATCTAACAGCTACCATAGAACAGCAGGAAATTGAACGCAAAACATACTGTTCTTTATCTAAGCTAAATAGTTTTGTTCTCTGTGTTCAGATTTCCAGCAGCAGTCAAAGTGATTGTATTTGTCCGGCAACTAAACACACTGCATGAGTTGGCAGATCATCAAAATATTCCAGAGGCAGAGCTGCAGAAATATTGAATTGCAAATAGCCTTCAATTGCTGAGGTCTGGTAAGAGAAACAGTCTCTGTTATTCTTTGCATATCTCTTGTCTGAGTCTTATCAAGCTGTGAGTTCCAATCAATTATTCTAATCTGGATACAAACATAAATCCATGGGCTGAATGCACTAGGAAGTTCTCCTAGCTAGTGCTATTTCTGTGTCACATGTGAGCCATAGGCTTTCCTTGACCAGCTAGACAGTATTATCGTATGAATGCTGTGTTTCACAAGGACAACTCAATGTAGCATTGCAAAACAGAACTATATTTTTACAAATAAGAAGCTCAATCTCAAGTTTGAAAATGACCTCTATGTTTTCCTTTTTTTAAAGTCATAGAATCATAGAATG
>NW_010237233.1:2037-3503 GCF_000690775.1 Eurypyga helias | reverse complement strand
CGCTCGAGGCCGGCTGCCGAAGACGGGCTCCTGTCCGACTTACCCACAGACACGCGGCATTACCAGCCCACTGTGCGAAAGGACGGGGCTCTTTTTTTTCCTGTTGTTAATTTGCTTTTAAAACCGGACTGAGAGGACTGTACTGTTTGGGAGCTTGAATCCAAATTAAGCACGTGCAATGATTTGTAAGTAAAACTGGACTTTGCTGATACTGGTTTTAATTTCTGTGTAGATAGCCAACTTTTACGACCCTTTGAAAGCAGCAGGGGAGTTCATAAAGTACAGACCATTATTTTTATGATAGATTAAGGTACTGGAGATAGGAACAGCATGCGTGATAAAACCGAACGACTGAATTCAAACAACAGTGATAAATACATACTTTTATTTTATACCAGTCCTTGGTCTCTCAGTCTTTTCCCCTATAAACATCTCATTGGGCCACTGACCTACTTCCAAAGTTCCATATTCGACAGTGAATAAGTGCCTTTTCAATGCGATAACTTCTTGAAACACGGATGCTCAAAGCACAGGCAGAGCAAAATGAAGCTGAGGCAGCTCTCGCAAGCACCGTGCAACTGCTCTCAACGCAGATCCCCGGAGAAGACCCTTTAGCGACCTCGGGTCTTATCATGCCCTACGCTGTCTCCGTGAGATTTAGACACGGAGTGGACAACTCTCAATGGACAGACAGTTACATGCTGTAAATGCATCGGGAACAACAACAGTCACAGTGATGTGCCTGGAGCCACCAGGCAGCCAGACAGGAGCCAAGTGCATTGTATACGGTGGCGAGAGGCACATATGCTCGGCAGTGTCAGGAGCAGAGCCCCGGCAATGTTGGGGAAGAAAAACTTTCTCAGCCTCAGGTCTGTCATGAAGTGAAGCAGGAAAGATAGGGAACAGTTACATGGGTTGTACTCTCGCTATGCTACTTCTGCAGGCAATTCTGGTCTCCCAGCACGGCACCCAACTATCCAGTAATATTCCTATTTTCTTAGTGGCAAAAATAGAAAACTGTGTGAGGACTTCACACTTCCGTGCTCTAATTGAAAATGACTGTCATCTGTGCAGGATATGTAAGTTTTCAGGTTTCTGGCTAGTTAGTAATACAGCCCTTCAACTGACAAGACAGAACACGAGCACGGTCGTATCTTGAAAGCAATTATTAGAGGAGGCAAGTATTTCAGAAAATAAAAGTATACAGCAGCTTAGCACATCTACTACACCTCCGTGTGGGCACTTGTGGCCTAATCTTTAAATAGTTGTGACCTTCACATACTGGAGTACCTTAAAGCCATGCCAAGTTTTTGTCGTGAGTACAATTCATCAAATACATGTAAAGGACACCTCGATTTTTAAAACAGAGTTCAGATGCTAGATGGACAAACAGATATAAGGGTAGGGTTCAGGCTTTCTCACTCATCCCAGGGTTAGATAAGGCATGAATTTATGCAGTATCTTTT
>NW_010237233.1:0-2006 GCF_000690775.1 Eurypyga helias | reverse complement strand
CCCTTTTGCTGCATTTAATTTTAAAATCTGGAATAATTTCAAACGGTGAAAAACCTTTGTTCTGGTGTCTGTACTTGTGCTGATGCTCCCCAAATGCACCCTTTTCAAATTTCTGGCACGAGACTCAAAATCGACTCTTTTTTTTTTGCTGGTCACAGGTCATATGTAGGTCTGCTGACAAAATTATTTTTTTTTTATCCACCACCTGAGGCACACGCTGTTTTAAACAATGAGGCATCAGTCAAAATGTAGTAATTATAAAATCAGATCTCCAAAGTTTTATCAAGGAGTGAAGTGTGTATCCAAGTATCTTTTTAGTGTGATTATCTCAAGGTAACATTCCTTTGAAGATGATTATCAAAGTCCGTTTTTGTTCTTTTGTGGATGCAGAACGTGTCTTTCCCATAGGAGAAACGAGATTGCTAGCTTACGTCTTTTAATGGCGTTTAAACCGAAAAGCAGTAAGGTTACTACGAAATGATCCACCTCCTTTGCATCTTAACCCTGGGGTAGCTTGGTTTCTATTTTCTGTTTAAAGTTCTGCTCAACCCCACTCCGCTCCACGCCTCGATCGCTTCCACCACCTCCCTATCTTGTAAGAGCAACACAGTATAACACTTCTTCCCATGTCTGGCTGCTTTTAAACTTGGCCCACGCTGGGTGCAGCGCTTGAAGTGAGCTTTACAAAATTATTTTAAAGTGAGCTGGGGCGGTTGCCACAGCAACCCACCCTGAGAGAAATTGAGGCTATAGATTAATCTACCCCACAAGATTATTCAACAGTACTGTATTTGTTCTTCATTCATTCAGAATATTCCCTCAATCCATATGCTTTTATAATGAACAAAAGATGTAAACTCAGATAATTTCAGAGATAATAGGATATATATTCCAGCAGCACAATTTAAATGCTATGTAAACCGCTGCAAAGATCTGAAAGGTACATTATTGTTTGCAAAATCATTTAATTGCAAAAAAATATTTGCAAGGTAGGCACAGCTGACACATGAACTTTAAATAAAATGGCATGCCATTACTAAAATGGTGTTATACACATCAAGCAATGATTACAGAAAGCCTTTGTCACAGGTGTACCTGTAAGTACATAATACAGCAGAGCTTGCTCTCCAGGCTTTGCTTTTAACATTAAATCTGAAAACAATAAATAGTACTTTGTAATATTAAATGCAATAAATATTAAACACTCACCACATACACCCTCTTTATTGTCAAAATCATCCGCCTCCAATGCTTTACTTAATCTTTCCCATAGTAGTTACTTCACAGTTTACAATTCTTGTTCGGCACCTTAGATGTTTAAAAGCACAAAAGTAGCGTATTATTAAAAAGCAAACCTATAGCACTTAAATATATTTAAAGAGTTTTATGAAACAATTTCTATAAAAAGAGTACGAGTCTTTACTGACGTGCACTTAGGCCTGAAAGGAGCATCACTTGTAAGTAATTTGATGTTTTCAGAAGCTGTAATAAACTCCACCTGAATCCTACCTTAGGGATGCTGCACTATCAGTAAAATTACAAAACATTGATCTTGGACTGTACTCGTCCTCCAATTGGTACTTAGAAAAGTATTTATGCTTTTATGTGCATTTTGGAAAATGCGTTTGTCTCGCTCTTTAATAACTGCCAATTCAGCAGCCCGACCCCAATGCTGAGATGTTAAAGCCTGACATGTTAATCCCTTCATAAGGACCGCTGTACGCTGTGCCACCACCACACAGGTTGTGTCTCCTCAGGCCTGACTCGAGGAAGGCAACAACACAACCCTTGGAGAACCTTTTTTAACCAAAACGCCTGCTTTTCTGTGCACCTGTGACTGCGGCGAGGAGCTCCCCACGGAGGCCTGCTCCGGCCTCTGCCCCGGGCCCTCGCACCCTGGACAGACGCTGCCCCAGGCTTCCACTCGTGTATTTCCTTATGGATTTCTAGGGGCAGGGGCGGCAGGGGGGTCCAGGAACAGGTACGCCACGGGTCGCCACCTCCTC
>NW_010237232.1:681-1631 GCF_000690775.1 Eurypyga helias | reverse complement strand
TGGGGGGCAGAGATGCCCTGGGGGGAAGCAGAGCCGGGCTGGTAGGGGGGGTCATAATGCCCAACTGCTGAGACCCCTCCCCGTGCAGGCTTGGGGACCCCCAGCCTCCCTGCTGGTGCCCCCCAAGACCCTCCCTGCTTGTCCCATTGCCGTTACGTCCCTAACACCCCACTCTCCCCGCTCCCAGCCAGGGCCATATTCCCAGCCAGGGCCACATTCCCAGCCACACGCACTGGGCCTGACAGGAGCCAGAGCCGTGGGCTTCCGTTTTCCCAGTGGGGGCCGGGCAACTGGGAGAGAGGGCCGCAATGGGGAGGGACATGCTGGTGGTGGCAGAGGGAGAATCTGGCTCCAGAACAGAGGCAAAACTCATGAACAGCTTCCCGCTCCAAACCCATCACCCCAAACCCATCTGCTTTCACACGAGGGAAAAAAATTCCAAGGCAAAGAGAAATTTTAAGAGAAAATAGGAAAAAAAACCCAACAAAACCACAAACACAAACAAATTCTTGTTTGAGGGAAAATGAAATTGTTTGTTTTGATGCTCTTTGTGTTGTAACGGGGAAAATTAGTAGAGTCTGAGGTTGAAACTACAGAAACGAAACAGCGTTTGGTTTCGCTTTGGGGTCTGCACAGCGCGGCCAGGCCCCGGCACCGACACCGGCACTGGTCGGACACTGGGCTGCGGGTGGGGGGTCCCCCTTCACCGTGAGAGGGGAGCTGGGAGGGGCTGAGCCCCCCGGGGGGGCAGAGAAATGGAGGAGGGCTGGAGGGATTGGGGTTGGTGATGGTGGTTGTGGCTGGTGGTGGTGATATTTGGGGTTGGTGATGGGTGTTGGAGATTGGGTGTTGGCGGTGGTGAGGGTGATGGCGGTGGCGGCGGTGAGGGTGATGAGGATGAGGGTGAGGGTGGTGGTGGCGGTGCTGAGGGTAATGGTGGTGGTGAGGAT
>NW_010237232.1:0-230 GCF_000690775.1 Eurypyga helias | reverse complement strand
GGCTGAGGGCGGTGGCGGTGGTGGTGAGGAGGGTGATGAAGATGACGGTGAGGATGATGGCGGTGGCGGTGGTGGTGAGGAAGGTGATGGCAGTGGCGGTGCTGAGGATGAGGGTAGGGTGATGGTGGCGGTGCTGAGGGCGATGGCGGTGCTGAGGATGATGGTAGTGATGGTCGTAATGTTGGTGATGGGGGGGTGTGATGATGGGGAGGATGATGGTGGTGACGGGG
>NW_010237231.1:0-24595 GCF_000690775.1 Eurypyga helias | reverse complement strand
CACAAACCATTCAGTGATTCTATGAACATGCATAGTATGGCCACTCCTGATTTCAGTTTAATTCAGCGGGAACAGCACTAGATTTAAGGTATTAACCAAAAGTTATTTTACTCAAATGCTACATTTTAATAGAGCCATTTATCTAAATGTCAGCATGTTATGACTGGTTAATAAGCACTTATAGGTAAGAAAACTCAGGGTATTCAGATCCTATCTTTCTTTTCCATCCACAGATCCCATGCAGATTTTAACAGCAGTTTAAAGTTCATAATAATATTTCTTGTTCTTCCTGGCCCCCTCCGTAAGTTCAAATTCAGTCTGTGATCACTGCTGCCCTTCACAATTAAATTGCTCATAATTCCTTATTCACTCAAGTGAAAGCCTCGTAATCTAATCAAATCCATTAAATTAAAGAGGTTTTTCGTGGTCCCATTGTATCTTAGCTGACAGACTTTTTATAAGGGAAATAAATCAAATCAGCTAATGAGAAGAAATAATCACATAGCTAAAAGATTGTATGCAGATTGTACTGTTTGAAGCCTTTTTTTAAAAAGCTAAGCCAGTTCATGCCCCTTGTATTCCATTAAAAACCCCTAAATTCAGTTCTGAAACCCTCATACACCCACAAATTCCTACCTTTTCTATTTGAAATTTGCTATGGAAAGTTCCATTGAGGCATTTCATCAGTGTCACCTGGTTCTTGGAGCAAGTAAGTCATCACTAGAAAGCCTGAGGTTTTCCCCAGCACCAGCACGTGTTGAGTCAAGGGTTTGTAGCCTTGTCTCTTTGGCGCCGGGGCTGCCCAGCAGCGTGCCAGCTCTGGCGCGCATCTCCAGGAACAGAGATGTCTTTGACAAAAAGCCGTGTAGGCATCTAAGGAGCCAAGTTCTCTGCAGAAATGGACTGTGAAGTTCTACTGGGAGCCGTGAAAACTTACTGATTTTCACCACACGGAAACCACCTTCCATCCTGAATTAGTGCTGTCGTTTCTGAACCAAGTGGTTCTGATTTCAGCCTTGTATCCCTGGGGGCATGGGGGAACCGCTATGGGAAACTCTTTGTGAGTTACCCCTGGAATGTTTTGACACATAATATCATGGAAAATTCATCAATCCCCATCCCATTTAGTTTTCTATAAAAATGAATTATAGAATTACCAAGAAGAGAGAGATCCACGTTTCTAAATTACACTTTCACAACCAAGCAGAAAGCTGTAGTTCTGTGGTTTTCTCACAGGAACCCATACAAAGTGAAATAAGATCCTATCTTACCCCTGTCTTCTCGATTAGATGGTGCAGAGTATCTGTGCTGCATACATAATGCCAACAGTTTTTCCTTTGGTTTGTGATAGAGCATGAGATGGGCTTTCAAAAAGCACTTAAGGTGGAGTCACAGCTTCTCTTCACCAACGCATGCTTGAAACTCCCACATCAGCAGGCTTTCTATATAGGCACTTCTTCTGATTCATATGGCAGTATGGTTGAGTTGTACTTGGTATATGCACTCACAATGGGAAAACGATGACCACATCCATCTAGAAATAAGCCTTGACTTTTTAAACTATAACACTGAATCATTAGGAGGGGCTTTGCTACCTTTCTTCATCTTCATACGCTAGGAAAAAAACACCTAAATTGTTCAGCACTCGGAATAAACTGCTCCACGAGGATGTGGTCTTTTAGTTTGAAAAGCGTGGGCAGAGCGCTGCGACAAGTGGAAAGGAAACAAGTGTCCCGGCGGGAAGCAGAGGGTGGGTGCCATGGAGGGATGCACTGGTGCCCGGGGCATCACCCACACAACAGCTGGATCAGGCCAAGCGACTGTTCTGCCACCCTTGAAACCCAGGACAAAAAGTTAGAGAGGGGAAAAAAAATAATCACAGAGCTTCCTACTCCAAGAAAATTCAGTCATAAAGGCCTATGTGTTCAGCAGTAATAAATCCAGGCTGCACGAAAATAATTGCCTTCAGAAAAGATAAGGATGCAATACTAATATAACTGAAGATATGAGCTGTAGTGAATTGTTGAGCCTCTTGGTTATTGGCCCAACTAGAACCACTTTAACCTGAAATACTTTTATGCAACGCACAGTGGTTAATGTAAGCTGGGTAAGGAGTCCACAGACAGGATGATTGAATTTGCACTGGTGTGCGAATGACAGTAACATATTTCTGCCAATAATAGTGAAAAGTGACGTTAAACAACGCAGCAGAACAAAGTGCTCCATTCTTACATCATAAGCCGATACGTAAGTGCTTAGTAATGGTTTGATGTCATGTTGGGAGGCGAACACTGCACTAACAATATCAGGGTCGAAAAAGCACGTAAGGAAACGCAGAGACAACAGTATTTTTAAGACCGAGAAGGCATGCGCCTGTGATAATTTTTCTTTGTCTTTTTCTTTTGTTTTCCTGTTACTCAGAAAGAGCTTTTTGTTATTCAAGTTCAGGATTAGGCAGCTACTACAAAAACATTACTAGTTTCTCTCAAATCTCGAACATTAGAAATATTTTTCTGATGTAGTGTACTTGCCTGATCATCGGCCATACAAAGAGCGGTCTCGCTTGTTTTTCTCTGGGAGGTGAACAAGCAGAGATGCAGATGCGCTGCCAGGGTGACCCAGTCGCTCCTGGACACCAGCCTCCTTCATGGGGGAGCTGAGCAGCACCAGCTGGGGGTCCTGGCAGAGCCTGAGGGGCTTGTGGGGTACTGGATTTTCTTTATTTTTTATGGACTGAAGCATCCGCAAAGGTTGGTGGGAATTTATACACCCAGAGGGATGGGGCAGGGCAGTTAGAACCATCCAGCTACCAGCAAAGAGAGTTCAACCTCATGTTTGGACCAGGCTGGGCAGCGAGATTCGGGGACATTTGTTTACACAGACTGCTGCTATCAGCTGTTGTCTTCACAGGATCACCCATGAATTCAGCATGAGTAAAGGGTAACACTGCCTTTTTCTGTATCTCCGCAGAAGATGAGATCAGACTGTGTCTACAAGAACTACGTGAAACTGGAACTCACGGGGACACAAGAAGACTCGTGGGCAGCATAGGTGGAAAAGCATTGAAGCCACATGATAAATAAGTCAAGTGTGAAGAATGCCAACAAATTACGTCATACAGCATTTTGTAAACCAAGACTTCACACGTTTAAACCTCTGCATAAAAGGGAAGTAGCTCCCCTTCATAACCTTCTAGCAAGCTTTTGTCTTCCTTTGAAAGACAGAAACTTGAGACAAGTAGGTAAATTACCCAGCGTGATAGATCAGGTCAGTGACACACCCAGGAACGGATTGTGACAATTCCCACTTCCTTCCTTGAAACAAAACGGAGCCAAGAATCTGTTGGGGTTACCCTCTTTGCCAAACACCAAGTACAGCTTAGCAGAACCCTACCCACAAGAACCACACTACACCTGATGGAATTTGCTTCACCCACAAACGTGATTAACTGCGGGTGTCAGTATGTATTGGTCTTACATAGGAACATAAAATATTTTTGTGATTATTCATTTCCTCTATTTTTTAAACTTGTTTCTGTTTAAAGATCTTCACCTCGTTCTACTGCATTGACTCTGTTGGTCTGGTTTCCATTCTTGCAGAACGGCCAGTTCTCTAGTGTACAGTTATTTTCCAAATACAACTCTCCGTAGCTATTTCTAGGAGATACTGCAGTATCTCTTAAAAGCAGTTTTGTTTTATTAAAGAATCCAAGTGTCACATTTCTATACCACTGCAATTACCAGGTGATGGTGTTTTTACTTTTAAAATACCATTTCCAAGTTTATCATCCCACTCCATGACTTGTAATTCTTCTGGATAAACATGTTTCAGATCTGTGATGGTATCCCTGGTGACGGTTGCCATAGTGCTTCACAGGATTTTATTTCTGCTCATTTCTCAAAAGCAGGACTTTGGTTCTCTGTGGGAGGTGCAGAGTTGCACTACTCTCAGATTTTATTGTCTTTGCTCTTGTGCCCCCACTAGAACCACCCAGATATGCCACTGTCATCTTTACCACATTCCATCCACGCTGCTCAAAAGGCGTGGCAGAAATCATGCTTCTCCTTTCCGTAGGACCTTGCTACACATCTGTTGAATTTTTCAGCGGTTTCTACTTAGTTTCCATCTCAAGCATAGATTATTCTCCGTTAAAATTTCAGACTACATTTTCTAACAACATGCACGATACGCTGAGCTTTAAAAATTTCAGTTATGCTCAAATATACTTCAAAAGACTTAAAAAGAGGAAATAGCAAAACCACCACGATTCTAATTGCCTCAAATGCTATCTATATTTTCCATGGGAGTAAATACACATAACTGATCTGTTCAGTCTCGCTCATTTTCTAAATACCTTTCCTAAACCCCCTTTTTTCCCCCCAAGAGCTTTAGAAAAATTGCTGAGCCTCATTTCTATAAAACAACGAATACAATGACTATCTCAGAGGCCATGTCAATGGCAATTAGTTGTCAAAATATCTTTGGGAAGCTGAACCATGCTGATGCATTTGAAGAAGTAGACCATTTCCACTACCTTTTCTTACATTACAAAGTGTTTTCAGCAGTGCCTTGCCGAAACAAAGTCAAACCTGAAGGATCATTTCATGTAACAGGGGCAGAATTGGGTTCACCGCAGTTTCTAAGTCAGGTGTTCAAACTGTGGTTTCAAAAGGGCATACATATAAAATGTATATCGCAATGAAGTCCCTCCTCACAGTAGAGAGAGCAGTCATTTTAAATGAGTAAGCACAGATATAGACATACGTTTATATAAAACAGTGGTAACTGCCTCTCTTCTGCAGGATTTGCATCTTCTCAGTGACCGAGGAACAGAGAAACGTAACATGAACTCTCTTACAGCCCAATCTGAATTTTGAGATATGTTTGACCAAAGGACAACTTTGGCATAAAATATTCAAGAAACATTCAGGATGTGATTGAAGACTACCATGGAGGAAAAAACTCCCAGAGGAGCACGAGCACAAGGCAGCAGCCTTCCAAATTCCCAGCACAGTTGTTCAGATATGCTGGACAGCCAGCATCACAACAGCCCACCACTAAGGCAACTATGCTGTGACCCCAGTCCCCAGCAAAGCAGGTTATGCAAGCAACAGCACTTGCCTGCGCAGGGCAAGTTACATGCGTTACAGACCCTGTTTCTGTAGGATCTCCAGTGTGGCGTGGTAGGATGGAGGTGGTGGGAAGGACACAACAAAATCCATCTGATCAGAGCAGCCTGGGAAAAGGCTTTCTCCAGCCCAGGAAAATTTAAGATTGGAGGCATTTTCCTGTTCCTTGCCAAATAACTTCTGAAGCTTTTCTAGTTTGTAAAGCAGTAAAAAAACCACAAAAGGTGTTTCTGGGAAGACTCATAACCAATGTCACTACTAGTCTCTACACCAGTAGTTACAAACCTCTCACCTCCCCGTGCTTGCTCAGCTATAACAGCGAGCAAAGTTCAACCTTTGCCCGTTTCCCTTTTCCTGGTGGTAGATGGACCTACCTGAACAGAAAGCAACCGCAGCAGCTCCAGAGATTTTAAATTCAGATCATCTGTATCCACTGCAACATTTCTCCTTTCAGAGCATTAACCAAGCTGTATTTGCTGAAGAATTCAGGAAGTAGAAATCACCTGCCTGGAGAGTGTGTAAGGGGCCCTGTTGAGCTATCCATCAGAGTTAACCAGAGGCAGCTGTTGACAGGGAGCTGCTCGAGGTCCTGCTCAACTTCATGGGCAGGGTCACGGGTTCCACCTGTGAACCTCTGACGGTCACTTTTCACCCTGCAGTAAAACAGTACCAGTTACCAGGCATGTCATGTAGGTCAATCTGAGCATGTCTATGTGACAGGGAGCTGTGCCGATGAAGCCAAACAGCAAAGTTAAAAATCCTATCTGTGTACTGTTCAGCCTGGGCAAATACACCTTGTTGATTAGCAGAACTAATTAATTTGGGTGGCTGTACATAGCTCTGCTGCTGCAACAGAAACATCCCTTAGTGCCTCACCAGGGCAGAGTTTAAACCAAAGAGAAAACACGGTGCCATTAAGTCAATAAGGAAACAGTGTCGTCCTTTTGTAAGGATGTCAGTCGATGTTCATCTACTTCAGGTAAAAATAGAAACTCTCCTGTGATGACCTAGTTCTTTTGGTTCACATTTCTACCTTTCTGTAGACTTCCATCCTTCAATGGGAAGTTCTAAACTTTCCAGAGAAGTTAAAGCCTGCATTTATAAACACATCATAGCAGATTTACTGTTAAGACAAATTATATTATGTGTGTTCCTTAGAAACGCCCAATAAAAGTTATAAATACTCTGGAGGGGTTTTAAGTACTGATGGAATAAATGGTCCCTGGGCATCGGAGAGAGCTAGATATGGTCTGAGGCGCCAGGCAAGCTTCCTCACATATTTATTCTCCTGTCTCTAAGCCCTGACCTGCAATACCCTTCTCTTCAGGGGGCAGGTTCCTCTCCTTCCGCCATCGGACATGTCTGTGTGCAAGCGGGCACCATCCCCAAAACCCCTGCCCTCAAAAAGGAGCAGGGCAATGGCAGGGTCATGCTGGTGACATACACACACACACACACGTACATCCCTACCTGTGCACGCATACCGGGCTAGCCTCGGGGATTTGAGTAGCTGAGAGGGAAAGAAAGTTGGTGGAATGCGCGCAGAGAGTGGAAAAGAACAAGTGCCAAGAACAAGTGGATGGTACGAAGACAGGGCAGGCGGCTGTTCACAGGAAGAAAGGGGGACGTATGGCCTCTCAGAGGGCAGACACATTCAGACCCAGAAAAGGGTCAGGGGTGTCAGACAGTGGTATTAGCTACAAGGGGTAACAGCACGTAACCTGTGCTGCATCCAGCGAGAGGTGAAAACAGGACTGCGCTGGAAGACACGTGGCCGATTGCTCAGATGGAGCCTTTCCCCGAAGCAGCAAGCGCCTGGCACTGTCAGGAGACACCAAGGGATGTTTGGAGGAGACAGGGCTTCCATAGGAGAATGAAACCAAGATCTGTTAGCCCTGCCTCAAAATCAGAGAACTGGCAAGCAAAAAACTCCAATTTTTTTTTGAGCTATCTCAGAAAACCTAGGGAGAATGAAGACTTCTCTGAAGAAAACCTCCTCTTTTTGGTATGCTGGGTTTTTTTGGTGTTATTACACTTGAACATTCTTTGAAGCTGAAATAATTTCCTTCATCCTTCTTTCCTCCCCACCTCAACCTTTGTTATTAACCTGGTTGAATTAACAATTTAAATTAATTAAAAACGTACTTGTCTAAGTTGAAGCTCTTTTATATGATGTTTTAAGAAGAAATATGACACATGGTTGTAGTAGTTTCAAGTTTAAAAGATTTTACCTTCCAAGCTCTGCAGATTTCCCCTACTGAGAAGACCAGTTTTCTGTGATTACAGGGGTATCTTCAGAGCATAATTGTCACCAAATTTCATTCATTCCTCCTTCAGCAAAAAACTTGATTTTTCTGACTTTCCTCCCATTTTGGTGAATATTTTTTAATACCAAAAATACTGGATTGTTTTTTAAACTATTTACATTCTTTCCTTTCAAATCTTTTGTCCTTGTCCAATAGGATTTCTACATGCTCACAATTCCTGGGATATTTCCACTGTGTCTGTCTGTTCCAGACTGAATTGGCTTTTAGGTGTTTATGAACCCCTGCATATCCCTAGCAATAGGGGCTTCACTGTCTCTGCTTACTGATCTTATCGTAAGCCATTTACCATTCCCATTTTATCCTTCAATTAGAACCTTCTTCAAACCCATTCTTTTGCATTCCTTCCCTAGGTTGTATTAAAGAGAGGTCTTTAATCTCTTCTTTCCTCTAATTGAAGCTGTCCTTCCCAGCGTGTTTTCCACTGCAATGCTCTGGTTTTCATTAAGCAATGTCAGCAATACTCCGGTTGCTATTGCTTTCTGTTTAATGTGGTTTTGCAAGAATAATAACAACTTTCTGTCTTTCCACAGAACATGGAAAGAAAGTTTTAATTTATTAGGGTAATAAAATAAAGCATTGCAGTACTGATGCCTTAGGAGAATGAGGGTAAGTAACTTTCTAAGCCCCAAACAGGTAATGCATTACTCAGAGTTGCTGCCTGATCAGACACTGGCACACCAATAGCTTCCAAACTGTAAGTGGAATGGCTGCAGGTCAACCCTGTTAGGTAAACATCATAGAGGTAGAGTTGGGAATGAAACAAGGAAAGGTTCCCTTGGTCATGTAATTGTGCTATCCACAGGCATAGGGCATTTCAAGAGTCACAAAATCCCGATCCGGATCTGCATAGCTGGAGAAACTAGCAAATCCCAGCGATAATTACTCGGCACTGTACTCGGCACTGGTGAGGCCGCACCTCGAGTGCTGTGTTCAGTTTTGGGCCCCTCACTACAAGAAAGACATTGAGGTCCTGGAGCGTGTCCAGAGAAGGGCCACAAAACTGGTGAAGGGTCTGGAGAATATGTCTTATGAGGAGCGACTGAGGGAACTGGGCTTGTTTAGCCTGGAGAAGAGGAGGCTGAGAGGAGACCTGATCACTGCCTACAACTCCCTGAAAGGAGGTTGTGGAGAAGTGGGTGTTGGTCTCTTCTCCCTAATGACAGATGATCGGACGAGGGGGAATGGACTCAAGCTGCGCCAGGGGTGGTTTAGGTTGGACGTAAGGAAGAAGTTCTTCACCGAAAGGGTTATCACACACTGGAACAGGCTGCCCAGGGAGGTGGTGGAGTCACCATCCCTGGATGTGTTTAAGAGACGGGGGGATGAGGTGCTGAAAGATATGGTTTAGTGGTGGACAGATACGGTTGGACTGGATGATCTCTAAGGTCTTTTCCAACCTAGTGATTCTATGATTCTACGATTCTATAATTCAGTGTAAATTGAGGAGAGATGTTAAACATTCATACTTTGTTCTCCATTGATTAGCAACCACTGAGGATCTGATCAAGTTAAAACAAGACAAATAGTGTCTATTTCCATAAGCAGGAGGTCTTGGCTTCCAGCAATCAACAGAGCTCGGCTATTATCTGCCAGCCACTGAGCTAACATTTTCTCAGGCAACACACACACGCAGCGAAAATAGAGCAAGTTCCTAGCCTGACTGACTCCAGTGTGCAAGCCTGCCAGTGCTTTTAGGGTGTGCAGTTTCTTAGGATCACGCTTGCAGGCAGCTAAGTTTGCTCCGAGTGAGGCAAGTGATGAAAATGAAAACAGCATACTCAGTATGCGCTGTAAATCGCATACGGCTGTTGCAATAGGATGATGCCTGCTTTTCTGATTGTTTTTAGTTAAAAAGAAAAACCCAGCACTTATTGGGTTTGAGTGGGAAGGGAGGAGGAGGAGAATTGAGGAATAAAAAGCAATTAAAAGCATCTCAAGAAATTTTCTGGTGTTTGTTCTTGCCTTCTTCCAGGATGACGTTTCAAAGCCAGAGCTTAAAGATCAGCTTGAACTGGAAGCAGAGAACGCATCGATGGTCAGAGCGTAGTCAAGCTCAGCGTTACAGTGAGACAGGGCACAAAACCAGCTGCTGCTGACTGACGTGACTCAAAGCCTACAGGGTGCCTACGAGGTGCTTCCCAGGCCAGCACAGCCGAGAGCAAGGTATTTATAACCCCTAAGACGTGCCCAGAAACTGAGTTACAGGTCCTTCAGACAACAAGCGCTCATGGGCAAAAAGAGGATTAACCACCTTCCCAGGTCTTACTCCTGTAACCACTTTCCTCCTCTACAGCCTTGCAAGCGCTCTGCCTTTTTCAGTTTTAAAGTGTGAGCGGTGAGCAACTTCTACCCCTGCCAACCAAAAAAGACCCTGCCAGCTCCAACGGCTAACGAGGACCTGTTTCTCCACCACGTCTGTTCTCTCAGGAGAAGGCTGGCTGCCTGCGACAGCACCCCGGAGTGGGAATGCCAACAGGCTCCCCGATGCCACACGTCATCATGGGGTTCAGTTCTCCCTGCTTTGGGAACATCTGTGCCTCACAGCGGTGGCTCTGACCAGGACAAGGATGGCGCAGCACTGTGTCCGGTCGCTACTGTGGATGTAAAATCCGGATGGGCTGGGAGTCCTACCTCTCAGCATGATTCACCACCCCAGTTACATACCAGGTCTGAGGCTACTGGAGTCACAGCCAACTCAGGAACTTGCTGGCCGCAGTGTCCTTCCCGCCGTGCTTCACCCATTCGGTTCCTCCTCGTGCGCTCCGGCAGGTATAACGAGACACCCAAGGAGACATCAGCCCAGGATTTCGGAATAACTAGAACTGATTGAAATTCAGAACTTGTGTACCACAAGGAGGTTTTGACATTTCAACTTCATTTTTGTTATGAGTCAAAGTTTGAAACAAAATATGTTTGCCAGCTATTGAAAGTATTGGAAGCAATTTGTTTTGGATGGAGTAAAACGTTTTATATTTATCTAAATGATAGCTTTTGACTTCAAAAGATTAACCTTTTTAAACATTTACAAAATTAAAACTATTAGAAAGACGTTTCTAAATGGTAAACAGGAGAGTTCTATTTGGGAAATGGAAAAGAGAACATTTTGTCATTATTGGAACACCTCACTGACTTCCTTTAGAGGGAGATTTCACATAAGCAAGCACGCAGCCAAAAAAAAAAAAAACAACCAACCCAAACTGATGATGAAGCAGGAATTTTTGATCAATAAACACAGTGGTGTAAATTTTCTGTTCCACTTCAAAGAGAGTGCCGATTATGTGCTCCGGTGAGTAGGTCTCCATGAAACATTTGGAGCCAGGGCGGTTGACAAGGAAGGCTCTTTCCCAGAGCCTGTTGCTCTAAGGAGGATTTCAACATTCCGAGCTTGCTTGACTCGTCTTTTTCTAAGCTTTTGTCTTGTTTGGCTGGCAGCTCCTGCCTGGGTTTATTCAGAGTCATGTCCATTTGACTTTTCTGAAAGGAGACTGTGTAGAGCAAGTAGAGCAAGACACCCCCTTCCTTTCTTCTTCAAGGCACCATGGGGAGTCTAAGACGTAACCGAATTTTTACAAATAAAGCTCTTCCCATACCATGTGCTGTGAAGTAACCGGTTTAATTCATGCCACGTGGTTAGTGCTGCGTAAGGATTAATCTAGTCGCAAAACCTGTTAATTCTGGTTTGTGTCCGGAAATTTTTAGAATAAAAGACATTCCACTTTGCCCTTTCTTCCCAGTCAACGCTACTCTATCACGATATTTCCAGATGGTTATTTCAGGTACTAAATAATTCTGTGAATTTTAAAATGATCTTTTTTTTCATGCATTGTATTAAAAAAAAAGTGTTTGGTTGAAAGTCCTACTTTCCTGTAAGTGTATTGTTATATTTATTCTAAATATATTAATTAGAGCTTTTTTTGACTGTTATAATCTAAAAATTAACTGTCAAGTGAGAAAATTTAAATAAACCAGCCTATATTATGAAGTGCAGACCATATTTCAAATACCTGAGTAATTAAAGCCAATGGAAATTTATTTAGGAACTTCAGTTTTGACAGATACACCCTTAAATTTTGCTCAAGCCTAAGTAGCCGTTCCACGTGCACAGAAACGTAAAACAACATCTCCTGCTTAGCGAAACCTGCGCAAAGCGTGGCACTTTCTAACCGCAGCGTAGGCTCCCCAGTGCCGGGAGGTGATGCTCCTCCACCCTCCTCCCGCGCGCAGCACGCCGCACTGCAAACGCCTCTCGGAGACGATGTCTGCCTTGGTTTTTTCACTTGAGTCATTTTCCTTCCTAGCCTGGGTTGTGCTCGGGAGCCAGAGAAAGGAAACCTCTTAACTGCATTTCTGCAAGTATGAAAAATAAATAAGAGCATAATGAATAATGCAAATTTTAGCTTCAGTCCGCGGGCACACAGTGCAGGTCAGGAAGCAGGCAGAGACCGATGGGGACTGCTCACGGTTTGGCAGTGGTTCTTCCCTCCCAGTTGGTCAAAAAACAGTCCCTTTCCAGGACCATCTGAGATGACAGTGCAGCTGCAGTGGGGGTTGTTCCCTGAGAAGAGCCCAAGACGGATCCTGGCATTTCACATGAACTTCTCTGCTGCAAGGGTGAGGAAGCAGTAACTAATTCACAGTGCAGAGTAGTACATGCCATATGCTGCACACCGTGGTACACCTGGAGTAATTTCAGTCCATGTGCTGTGCCATACTAATTTCCAGTTGACTATTTTTGGATCTTCAACCATTCTTTACTTTTCCAAGCTGTCACCACCAGGGTGTTACATTGCAAAAGTGCCGGTGTCTGACAGCAGGCTAAGGTCAGACAAAGTTTGTCAAGCTTTTTGGTTTGGAGGAATGCACTTTCTGTTGCAAGCGGCCCCAAGCACCACTCTTAGACTTATTGTGAACTGCCTCTTTTATCAGTGTTCCATGGTGTTCCTTGGGTTCCTTCAGACAGCACCTGGAGATGTTTAACAGCTTTCAGTGTCATCATGATTATTTTGTCTCAGTGTTTTGTTGCTAGACTTCCACCCTTCATTCATTAAAAAAAAACCAAAACCAAACAAAGGCAGGGAAAAGCTTTAACCAGCTCCTACCTTTGGACCGCACTCTCCAAGGCTCTCCAGATGGACACAGTTGATTTGCAGTGCCATATGGCTCTCTCCACCTAATGCCAGACATAGCTGGAAGACACTCACATGCAGGAGACACTCGTCTCCTGCACTTTCCCTTCTACTCCAAGTTTTCTCCACTTTCCTTGCATGCAATGGACCTTAACAGAGACACTTGGTTTTCTGCAGCATGGGGAGTATTGCATGTTGGCAAAACTGGTTTTACCAGCACTTTGATATAGGGTAGCTGGAAAATGTTTCCAACAAGCACCGATTATCTTTTTTTTTTTCCAGTTTTGATGGAATATGAACATCTCAGGAGTGACAAATACCTATTTAGCATAACTGCCATGGAAACTGTAAATTCCTAGATATAGTTAGTGAGCATAGCACAGAGTAAGAAGTCATACATTGGTCTCCCTGGAAGGTGTTGTTTCCCCACCAGGTGAGGGACTCAGGCTGAGATGTCCTGTTTCCTGAGAGACCAAGGTCAATGTTCCTGGTCCTATGGCTTGGGTGCAGAAAAACATACTCCAGGCTTTGGTGAACAAAAGCAAACATACCACAACTAACATAGCTTAAATAAGAACTGGTTCCTCCTTTCAACTTTGTGTCCCTTGCGGAGTCTTGAAATCATCATCCTTTGTACACTGGGAACCAAAGTCCACATCATGTGGCTTAGCTCTTCGTGAACGGCTTCCAGATGTCTGGTCAGGGCTACGTGAAGTGTTCAGTAATCAGGAGATACAAATAGTAGGGTCACAAGGTGCACCGTAAAAAAGCATTGTATATCATGCACACCATGTCTTCCTGCCTCATTACTTCTCTTCCGGCCAAAGCTGTCAAATATTAGGCCCATTTTTAAACACTCATCTGTCTCCATGTAAAAAAATGTTTATTACTGCATCTTCTACATTGCATGTCAAATTCACAAATAGCTTTATATACGTGCTTCTTCTTACTGTACCATGTGTTTGATTTTGATCTAAAACACCTACCCAGCCAAGCTACTGTCTGTGCCATATCTGATATGTGCTGAAGTGAGATGCATCCTCTGTTTATTCAGTCTTACCCACTTTCTTATACCTCACTTGTGGCAAGGCATCAAACACAGGCTGAAACATGAAAATGTGGTTGCAGCAGGGGTGTCGTGGTTTGGTTTCCCCTTCAGAATCCACTTTTAACTATTCCTCATCTTTCCCTTTGCTACTTGGAGTGATCGTCTTCAGGGCAACCTTTGACACTTTGCAACCTGCTCTGGGTTTTGGTCTCTGCCAGTCTGATGAACTTATTGCCTCTCCTGCGCTCAGAACTGCTTCTCCTCACAAGAACCTTTATATAATTCCTATATTTTTACTAAAATTATCATTGAAATTGAATCTTTTCTTCATTATGGGATCAGGAAAGCAAGGCTTGATTTTTAAACACCAGCTGGATAACAAAAATATGCAAATTAAAAAGAAAAATATGACTAACAATGTAAAGAAATGTTGATGTCCTCAAAAGTAATGGAGGAAATAATCACAATTTCTGTATAAGGAATGGGAATACACAAGAAATACATCCCATTTCTCCAGTAAAAAGATGTTGCCTGATCTTGTTTTCAGAATTTTAGGAAGATTAAATTTCATTATTGGAATGGAAAACAATGGCTAATATGTTGTATATGCTGTTCTTTAGGAAATAAATACTGCCACGAATCAGAAACACAATTCCAAGAAGATTTTCCCCCTAGTTCTGTTCTGCAGCATTTCACAATTAAGATCAACTCAGCAATGCAACAGCACATGCTGACAAATATTGTGTCTTACCTATTTGCGTTTCTGTGACTGCTAATTAATGGAGTGGTGGTGACTGCATGACATTGAGGAAGCTGGCAGAAACTGTTTGAATAATCCATTTATTCTCATTTCCTTGTCAATGAACAAGAACTATAGAAACATACACCAGAAAAACACACTAAGAAAACTAAAGTGCAGGAAGGTTGGTTTAAGTGTGACAGGATGATTCGATTAAGGACCGTTAAATTTTAATGGCCCCTCTCAATGCCCATTTAGTTCAAGTAACGTGGTCCGCTGACTCTCATCAGAACGAGAGGTAGCCAATGCCAAAGTGTCATTTATCACTACATTTTTCACTTTCCAGGAACTGGACTGGTTATGTGTTATTTATTTAGGTCTTTTACTTTCAAGCTGATTACACCTCTGAATGAAATGTCATCTATTGTCTTCAGTCACATCTCAGGGCAGGAAGAAAGCAGGGTTTGCTAGAAATATGGGAATTCTGACAGCACACATCATCACCGGACAACATGGCTTTTGGGAGCCAAAGCATCAGATGGGAAAGTACCCATTACACCGTATTTTCTTTGTATTACTGTCAGTGGTCTAGCCTGCTAGCTGGCATTCCAGCTTGCCCAGGCAAGCTGTCTGTGGGCCTGCGCCCCATCAGAAAGACTGGTCAAAGGCCAGCAACACCCGACCTTTCAGTCTGTCCAGGAGAGGACCTAAAGCCATAGGAGTGAGAGGAGAATAGTAGCCCTGAGATCATCACAGCTGGGACTATTCTTGCAGGAGGACTTGGACTCAAAGTTAATTTAAGACTTGCAGCTACAGAACAAGAGCTAACAAAACCTCTTTTACCTGGAGGTGAGAGAAACCAATCTGATGGAGAAACTGTGTATCCAAGCCTTACATTAAATAGGTGTTTAAAAAGCAGCCTTGGATTCTGCAAACCCCACTGCATGTGCTTATCTCTGTTTTCCAAGTAGGTCTGCTGGTTTTAACAAGGCTGCTCATATACATCACGTGGATCATGCTCTTTCCCCTCTTCTTTGCATCAGACCAAAGACCAGACCTCTACAGCAGAAGAATGTGATGTACCAGCCAACTTGCACCTTCTTAACATTATAGCACAAACTTAGTGGTGCTGCCCCAAGGATGATGGTCCAATGCCAAGGTGTCCCTGACATATCCTTTGGAAGGGAGAAGAAAAGAGAAGAATGGAGACACAGCCAGGGTAGGAAGAGCTCAGGCGACATGGGTTGACCGCTTCTGCTGCTGCTGGAGCTTTGGCTGGGTAGCTGAACCCCTGCCCCTGCCGAGCAATGTGCCCAACCTTCCCAACTTGGTCCACCTTCCATGGCAACCTAGGTTCAGTCCCATGGGGCTGAGCTGGTTTTGCTGCCGCTCCCAGCAGCCTGATGCCAAAGGCAGCTGGCTACCTGCACCTACATTGTCTTCACATCAGAGTGGGTCTCACTGACTGGTTTAAGATCTGAAGTGAGAGTAGCCAGGCCTTTTTGGCTAGCAGAAGACCTAGATCCAGATGTGCTGGTGTTAGTATGCATGTACATAATATCAGTTTGTGCATACCTGTCAGTCAGGACATGTGCTGGACCTGCTGGATTAATTATCTATGTGTAAATGCACAGCACAGCAGCAGTGGCTTTGTTATGTCCTAGTTCTGGAGCGACTGTGCATGCACGATCTAGTTGCACAGACATATTAATCATATCCAGGGGTAGCCATTTTGTTTGTCTTTTAAATAAGACAGTTGATCACAGATGGATTATCTTTATCCCTTTGTACAATGCCATGACCTTTCTGGACTGCTGTATAAATATTTTGTCCTTTTTTTTTTGGCACCCAGTCATTTCCTGTGCTTCAAACAAAGAGATTACTAAACACAAACACATTTGAGATGAATGCTCAAGTAAGAGTAAACTCATCATTCTCTTCGGTGAACAAACACAGTGGAAACCTGACAAGGACAAAACTGTTGTAGTCTGAAATGCATTCATTACTGACTGAACACACGCTATGATTGCTGTACCATTTATCATTGCTTGGTGGCAAAGCAAGACCCATGACTAAGCAGTGTTGGTGACCACATAATGACCTTCTCTGTGCATAGTCATAGCCTCCTTACAGCTATAAAGATTTCCAGCTCTCACATTGTATAGATTTGACAACCTGGAATGGACTGGATGGTAAAAAGCGCAGAGACACTTGAACAGCAGGCCTTCTCATGTCACACAAACCCCCTCTTCACCGCCTCTTCCTCCCACAGCCCCACTTGATAACCCCATTAGTAAATTTAGAACAACAAAGGCACAAAAAAGTAACGCATGATCCATCCTGGCCTTGCTTTAAAAGACCATTTTTCCAGGCGGCTGGCCAGGCTCACATTAGCCGCCTTCCTGACCTTTCCAAGCGACAAAGTGTGCTGCTCACCAGTGACAGCGCTACTAACCGCTGAGACCGCAGGAGACCAGTACCTGAAGCCCCATTTGAAGAATATTGATTCAAGTCCAGATCTCTTTGGCCTGAACAGATGTTAAAAGATTTGGTTGGTTCTGCAGCTGTGAGCCCCTTGCAAACGCATCATTTCATAAGAAACCTTTTCTTTTCAATCGAAGACAGATGGCGTGCTGAAAGGGGCTGTGTCAGTCCAGCTTAATAACACGAATAAAGTGGTAATTACTTCCTTCTGTGTTTTTCCACCGTTTCAATGTATTTGAAGCTATTACTGTATTCGCTGGTTCTCTCTTTAGCGTATAATATGAAATCACTCAGCAGTGGGGGGTACTTCAGATTGGATGTGGCAGCAGCAAACAGTGCGAACACACTGAGAAACTGGAAAGTGCTAGAAAAGTAAGAAGTGTTCCCCTTGTCTTGGCAAAAGCTTAGCAGGGGAAAAAAGCCCAGACATTTTCAAGGGAAATAGGATACTGCTTTTCAATCAGTTCTTCACTAAGCAAAGACTGTAAGATTGTTTGCCTCCTCAAAGGTCATTTTTGCTCAGATCATGAAGCAGGGCACTAACAGAAGAGCTTCAAAAGCAAAGAAAAGCTAAAGTGAAATTACTCAGAGAATCAAAAGCAGAGAAAATCTTGAGTCTGGAAAAGTTTAGGCAAACCAAATTAAAAAAAAAAAAAAAACACAAGAAAACCAAAAAACCATCAACCCAGAAAGAAAAGGAAATCTTTATGATGATGTACAGTAATGCAACAAAGATGGAATTACTTCTGTGAATAATGCTTTGGGGTTATTAATAGTTGGGCAAAGACAGGATGATACAAAATATACTGAATATACCACACCACACAGTTCTCTCTCAGAGTGGTAGAAGTGGAATCAGCTATCTTGACATTACTTGTGTTTCATACAGTTTTGAATCATGTCAGAAGTTTTTCATAAGACTTGTATTTTGCCAAGAAAGCAACATTCCTATTCCAGTACCTCGAGAAGGAGATGCGTTTCCTAGAGTTTTGTTGGACCCCTCCAGAACATGTAAAAGATAACAGGCGAAGAGGAGACGGCATCTCTGAAGCAGTGCTAGAGAGTGAGGAAAGGAGCAGGCAATGCACTGCACCGATTCCTCAGGTGTAGGCAAGCACTGAGGAGAAAAGGAGAGCTCAGATGGGGAAGGTGGGAGGGTTGCAGACAGGAGAGTGGAGCTGAAGATACAGGTGAGAGGTGAGAAAGCTGCAAAGGGTCAAGGTAAAGAGAGCAGAGATAAACCTCTGAGGAAGCCAGGAACCTGGTTCAGTTAATTTCCTCTTAATGACTACCTTGAGTAAAGATGTTTCTCTGTTCCCCCTCGACCTTACTACCTTATCCCTAACCTGTGTCTGAAAGGTTCTTCTTACTTCTGACAAGGCCAGCTTCAGAAGGCCTCAAGCTTGACCTATTTTTTAAGTATCTGATTCCAATGGTAAACTTTGTATAACTGAAGGATCTTTTTGCCTCCTGAATTAGCGTCAGTGCTATTTTTCTTTCTGTTTATTGCCTGCAGCTTTGCGTATGTGAGAAACCACAGACTTCTTCCCTTTGGGAGG
This sequence comes from Eurypyga helias, assembly GCF_000690775.1. Lineage (NCBI taxonomy): Eukaryota > Metazoa > Chordata > Aves > Eurypygiformes > Eurypygidae > Eurypyga > Eurypyga helias. The sequence goes on along the minus strand of NW_010237231.1, from coordinate 6,183 downwards.
AAAAATCAGTCAAGTCTGTATGAGCTGAAGAAAAAAACCACCCCAAGTTTTCCAAATTATGAGGCAGAGACTTGAGCTGATTTCAATTGGAAGCATAGACATGGAGGCAACCTTCCAAACTGATTTGTGCAGGACTCCTGCTCTCACAGAAGTTACCCTTTGAGCAAGGAGAACCTCTTACCTTGACGACTTGCAGACCACCAGCCATGGTACCTTCTAGGGCAGTCCCAAGAGCACACTGAAGTCCAGGTTGCTTGTGGGAGTTGGTAGCCACTGTTGCTGTTGTGTCCTGAGGGCAGCTGCAGTTCTTTTTACTCTGAGGCTACTCAGCCGCACACATCCAATGTCAAAGTTCTCCAAGGATGGATGCTACAGCCCTTTCAAGAAAAAAGAGAAGTCAGCAAGGTCCACTCACCCCACAGCAGGTAAGTGTCACCTTGGGGGGACACTTCTAAGCAGTAGATATGTGCTACTGCCTCCCAGAGATGCTGTCAAAGTCACCTCAGACCTCATCCCAAAGTGGTTCCTTCAGTCAGACCATGCGGATGAAGCAGTAAGTTGTTTTTACTGGCCGAAGATTATACCCTCATCATCACTTTCACAGCCTCCGGTCACGCCTCTCTCCTCCTGCACCTGCTCTTGGGAGTTACATTGCCAGCTGCAGTTACCTTTGGGTTAGAATTTACCATGAAGTTAGAACCATGACAGTGATTCATGTATGAGCTATACTGCCCACTTCTTTGAAATAAATCATAAAACAATGTTTCTTCACACAAGTACTTTAAAAAAACCTAGAACATATCAATTTTTCTCACTTTAGGAAAGACGCCAAATCATTGCTTCTGTTTTCATAAATATAATTTCTCATATTTTTTTTGTTATCATTGTATAATACCACACTTTCTGATATAGCATCATTTTGCATACAAATATTCACATCAACTCCTAAAAGCAGCATTTTTTAACTTCAGCATGAATGTTACTTCAAAGTTATCACAATGTCACATCAGCCAAATACTGCAGATCCAGCAAAAATGATAATATTATAGTATTTAGCTCTGCTTTCTTACTTAAACTATTCTCCTATTGAAATCACACAGTGAAAATCACAGAACCATAGAATGGTTTGGGTTGGAAGGGACCTTAAAGACCATCCAGTTCCAACCCCCCTGCCATGGGCAGGGACACCTTCCACTAGACCAGGTTGCTCCAAGCCTCATCCAGCCTGGCCTTGAACACTTCCCGGGATGGGGCATCCACAGCTTCTCTGGGTAACCTGTTAAAATGCTTCAACACCCTGTCCATGAAGAACTTCTTCCTGATATCCAATCTAAACCTCCCCACTTTCAATTTAAACCCGTTACCCCTTGTCCTGTCACTACAGGCCCTTGTAAAAAGTCCCCCCCAGCTTCCTTGTAGCCCCTTCAGGCACTGGAAGGTGCAATAAGGTCTCCCCGGAGCCTTCTCTTCTCCAGGCTGAACAAGCCCAACTCTCTCAGCCTTTCTAATGGCTTAAATAATAACAGAATAAAGAAAGTTGAACAATTTCTGAAGTGGAATAATTTCTCATGACATTAAGTTAGAGGACATACCCTAATTTAAGAACAATGTGTAGGTAAACAGTACAAAAGTTTCTTGCCAAGAGCCCTGCAAAAATTTAGAAGAGAACAGCCTTTGAAAACAGACAATGCGATGAGCACAAAGCAATCTGTTTTCTTGAATCAATAAAGATGGCTACGAGATTATGAAATCAGACAAAACAGGAACAAAGTTTCCTTTCTGATGAAAGCCACAGAAAGCACTGGTGAGCCAAGAAGCACCAAAGACATTTATGTAGGGATAAACCATAAATATTTTCAAGGGAAAAGAAATCCACAGTGCAGAAGGCTTTCATTGTTATTAGAGTGGTGCCAATCTTTCTAGGAAAGTAAAGTACAATTTTGATGTGCTATCATTACTTTATATATGGAGTATGGGCTTAATATTAATCAATTTCAGGTGGAGCAGAACTAGAGCAATTCTGAGTGCTTTGGGCCAAAACACCATGGCATTTTCCAAAGATAGAAGACAACCTTACCAATCCAAATACAGCACTGACCGTCACAAAACCTGGCTGTAATCCTCAGCTTTGTCATTAATTGGTGGCCACGTGCATAATCAGGAGACATAATCAGTGGACATCATCAGTGTGTGGCCACAGGGAAGTTATTTAATTTCTTTGTGCTGGAGTTCATTGCAAATCTGGCAGGGCACTGCTTGCCTCCCTTCTGGAGTTCTTGGTGATGTGGTACTAGACCAAAAAGGTCTTACAATAAAACATTTTGCTGGATGAGCTCAAATTTTACTGACAAGAAAAGTTTTTATTTCCTTCATCCAGTTTTGTTCATTAATTTCTCAACTATAAATTATTACTTCCCTTCTCCCATAGCTTACACAACCAATTTAAGTGCCATTGTCTTCAGTGGAAATGGGATTAGAAGCATTCATAGAAACTGCTGGCAGTGTTGTGGAAACATTGGAAACTACCATGGAAACTTATTCATGGAGGGCATAAGAAGCAGAAAGAGTTAGTTATTTAAGAAGTTGTACGGTTTGTAAGCTGCGTGGTTAGTTCTGGCAGCAAGAAGTGAGGTTCTTTAATAGACCTAATGGATGATGTCAAATTCTATGTTTAAATATTTAATGTGATTTAACTGCTGAAGAGTATCCTATTGCAGGTTGTCTGGCTTTCGAGGCACATGAAATCTGATCAGACACCGAACGCATATAACATTACACTCCTAATAGAGCAGTCAGTATGTGACACAGATGTTGGATTTCTCTCGAGGGACCTCTCTTCAGGAATAATTAGATGGTGGCATGATTGCTCAGAAAGAACCCAGATAAGAAATGTTAAATGATTTCAGGTTTTCCAGTAAGTGAGAACACACAGAGAGCTTGAATTTAACAGTAACTGTTCATGATGGGACAAGGGGTAATGGCTTTACATGGAAAGCAGGGAGATTTAGATTGGATATCAGGAAGAAGTTCTTCACACAGAGGGTGGTGAGGCACTAGAACAGGTTGCCCAGAGAAGCTGTGGATGCCCCATCCCTGGAAGTGTTCAAGGCCAGGCTGGATGAGGCTTGGAGCAACCTGGTCTAGTGGAAGGTGTCCCTGCCCATGGCCGGGGGTTGGAACTAGATGATCTTTAAGGTCCCTTCCAGCCCAAACCATTCTGTGGCTTAAACTGCATGAGAAGTCCAGTGGTTTGTTTTACAAGACAGGAGACATGTCCTCAATGATATAAGCTGCTACTACAGTAGGAAGGTGGTACTTTACATTACCTGAATGTCTGTAGAATTAAAATAATTTTCCATTAATATTTTATCATTTTCAGAGAGTTTGATGGCTGGAAATCTTGACAATGCCACTTTAAACTGCGTGAGTGTTTTTACAAGCCTTTTTGCCCTATCTCCTGTTCTCCAGGATCTTTAGCAAGTTTAATACCACACAGTACCATTTGAAAAATAAGTATAAAACTAATCACACCTGCCTGCAGCATTAAGCAGCCACATCTCTCCTCTCTCATCATTGTTTTCTCTGAAGTTTGCCTGGAGATATAGAAAGACTAAATACCTAGTATGAGTATTAAAACAATAAATCATCCCCTCACAAAAATCACCACTATTTCAGACTCAGATGTGCTAATCAGCAGCAGAAAACTCACCCTGCATCATGCTGAGACTCTAATACAAATCAAACCATGCGTGACTTCATTGATTTTTGCTGATTAATAGACAAAAGTAGATAGTCTCCTGATGGAGAGTATTGGTAGGGGTATACTACCTTTGTCACAAAGGGGAATTTTCTTAAAGATAGACCATCAAAAAGTCTGTAGCCATCATAGTTTCCATTTATTCCCTTCTCCTTAAAGGCTTTAGTGAGTTTACACGTAATGTTTTGTCTGATGACTTGGCTATAAAAGTTGCTGAGAGTAATGTATACTCATCTTAACCAATTACAGACACATTAAAGGCACTGAGCTTTGGTTATTGCTTTCTGAAAGCTTCCTCTCACTAGTCTAGTTGTAGAAAAAAGACTTTTCATAAATGAGAACTAACGTCATTGTTTTGACAAACTGCAGCAGCCTTTCAAAAGCAATCAGTGCTCTATACTGAAAAAAAGCAATAATGCAGTGCTCGGAGGGCTGATCACTCCGTCAGTGAGAAGCAATATGTAAAATTCTCTGCTGGTCTAAACTGATATAGTCTTATTGAACCAGGATACTTTATGAAAGGTAAACCTATTTTCTGCGTATCACAGTATTGCCTCTTCTGTACTGGCTGCCTAGAATGAAAACCAAGGAAAGTGGCCCAATAAAACTGCAGATAGCCTCAGGATCCACGTATCCACTTCCTCTCCTTCTGTACCAGCATATTATCTGTACCATAGTATCTTGCTTATTTATCTTGCAACAGCTTTGCAAGAGAAACTGGAATTGCAGTGGTCCGTGCCTCTGGTATGAGCTTCTGGATGTATCTGATGGCAGGGTTTTCCTTGCATATGGCAAGTTAAGCCAAGGATCTATGCAGTCCAGAGGACACCTGCGCATGTGGTGGGTGCACTCTCAGCCTCGCTGATCTCGGTGGCAGCTCGTCAGCTCAGTGGTTCTTCCTGTTATCGTTCAAGAACCATAGCAATGGCTTCTAGGTAAAGTCAGAAACTTCACTAATCTAGAGTCTGATCTGCCCGCTTCCCCTGGCACAAGACTGAGTAAAAACAAAAGGAAGAGTGATGATACTTTTAGGTGTAAAATGAAAATATTTTTAAAAGATGCTGAAAGCAGCAAAAATGCACTTTTAGATTTGGCTTGTTACTTTAATTTATTTGCTGTTCACTTTCAATGCTCATGCACAAAGCACAACATGGTGGTGCTATCTAGTAATAAAGATAGACATAACATTAAAAGAGAGAAAAATAAAGCTCAGAGGCACCTGTGTTTGCTTTACTTGAAGCTATCAGAGAAAAACAAGGCCCTATTACCATGTAGTTGTGGAAACTGTAAGAAAACAAGGGTATGTCATTATAACATGTTCTGCTGCTTGTAATTAGAGAGCAAGTAATTTCCAAGAAAAATCTATTTCAAGGACTTTCAGAGTACATACAATGTTATGTAAAAATCCGAAAGCACTTTGTTCCCTATGTTTTAATTAAGAGAGTTGCTTTGCACTTTAGAGTTAATTGCAAATCACCATCAGTTATGAAAGGTATATCAGGTTTTTCTACAGCAAATGTGCATTATGAACCGTGTCAGGCAGAGGCTGGCTGCATGGGAGATGGGAGTGCAAAACAGCACGCGTTGTTGGGTCTGTGGCCTGAGATAAGCCACATTTGCTGCTTGAGTGTGTGGTACACTTTGATACCTGGACAGAAGATGCACTAGAATTACAGCCAAGAAAAAGTGAACACAACTGCAGATGGCTTATGAACATAGAAATTACTTTCCAGGTGAGTTGAGATGAGGAAAAGATCGAACACACACGCCAGCATTTGAAGTATCACAAGTTTCCTTTTTTCTCCCACTATAAAAGAAACAAAGGCTGTTTGTAACTCCTCAGACGCCCTTAATCTAAACCAATTATTAATAGTACGGGCTCTCATTTGGGTCACCGTAGCCCTCTGACATTTAGTAGAGAGTTTTCTTGACGATCTTGATGCTTTGCTGATGGGTGAGGCAGCTAGAATGGCAGATAAATGTTGATCTGAGTCAAATCTGTCCCAAAGAGAGGCCATTTGCCCTGATAACAGACAGAGGGAAACATCATGTGATTCCAAGAAAGACAAAACACAGACTTTTTTTCTCCCTAACAGCTCCCTCCAGTAATTTTGCTAATCTCTCTAATTCTTGCCCTGTCCCTGTACGAGACAGGATGAGCTGCAACGAAGGGAAATGAGCAGGGAGCTGCTTTCTGCATGGCAAAGGTGGCATGGGACAAATCTAGATGTGAAAAGAGTGGTGGACTTTGTCTGAAGGAAGGATGTGCCACCTGGAATACCTGAGACAAGACGGCATTGTTTTATACAGAGCATGTGCCCAGGGAGCATCAGAGAAATAAAAAGGGCTTGAAATCGCTGTGTGATCATCACTTCTTTTTTTCTGAGCTACAAAGAAAGATCAAGCAATGAAATTTAGGCCAAAAA